>NC_081562.1:8370086-8646020 GCF_022355385.1 Mustela nigripes | reverse complement strand
AAAGATTTTATTTATTTATTTGACAGAGAGAGATCACAAGTAGGCAGAGAGGCAGGCAGAGAGAGAGAGAGAGGAAGAAGCAGGAGCCCGATGCGGGACTCGATCCCAGGACCCTGAGATCATGACCTGAGCCGAAGGCAGCGGCTTAACCCACTGAGCCACCCAGGAGCCCGCTTTTCCTCTTTTTATTTCTGCCTCTGTTAAACAGCAGTTATTAAAAATGGACCAGAACAACAAACACCACTTGTCGGGTACCTTTCTGGAGGGAAGGAGCAGGCTCCTGCTGGCGAACACGCAGGCACAGGGACCTGCAGGGCCACGGAAATAATCACATGACCGACCTGCATGCCTCGTGGCCCTGATGCACCTGTCAGGTTGCTGACGCCCCATAAGGTGGTAGGTCGCGGGCACTGCTAGGAACCCCGTGGCACAGACGAGGTTGCTGAGGCTCGAGGGAGTGAAACCTGGGGTCTATGTGACACGATGGGCGGCAGCAGAAGAGGGGACTTGGAACCTGAGACTGTCTGATCCCAGTCTGTGCTAGTTTTTAGAGATACTGAGCCTTGGCCCCTGCCCCGCCCCCATCAGGGCCAGCAGGTGCCAGCTATGTCTCATCTCCGGTCACCACCTCCCCATGGGGGCCGGATCCCATTGCTGCCTGAACTGTGGCTAGCCCTGGTTCTGGGCCTGGGTGGTGCAGGGCCCTGAGCGGGTCGCACGGGGCCTGGGGGCGGCTGGGACCCAGAGCCTTTATTTGCTTCACTAGTGGAGGCCTCAGCCTACCCTGCCCTCCGGGACTCAGTGGCACAGAGCATGCTGAAGGTAGACGCTGGCTGTGCTTAGGGATGGTCATGGTGACTCCTCGCCAAGACCTGCCTGGTGGCATCTCTTTCTGGGGTACTAAACCCTAAGGAAATATCCTGACCACGAGTGTGGGCTGGGAGGTGGTGGCTCTGCAGAAAAGATTTGTTGTTTCCTCTAAATGTGTCTTTGCCACACAGAAGCAAGGGGCTTTATGAACTTGACTGCTAGCTGCCCTTGAGAAAGGAGGGGTCCAAAGGAAGCAAGGGAGGGGCCTTGGGGGAAGGCCTGGGAGTTCTCTCTTTGGGAAACTCTTACCTCCACCCAACCCCGGGCCACGGGCTGGCCATTTGCCCGCATGTCCTGCAGACACGATCGCAGGGGTGGGCTTGGGAAGTAAACCCTTGAGCGGGACATTTGCTATGGAATGGGGTCAGAGCATGAGCCGGCAGGACCAGGTTTATTTAGAAGAATCTGGTGAATTCATGATTTTTAATAAAGGTAACTGCAAAGCAGGATAAACATGAGTACATTCCGATCTTCAGGGCTTCAACAAATCACCTGTGCAAACATGCGGGACCATCCCTCCCCCACCCCCGCCCTTTGCCACCCCCACAGCCTGGGGACTCTTGGACACAGTTAAACAGGAAGGTGTAGTCCTTATTTATTTTTGCTGGGTGGACTTTGTTGGATTTACCACATTCAACTAATATTTCTTAAGTATCTACTGTGTATTCATACATCTTGAAACTCTGCCTTTCATACACATCGCTTCGTGTAACCCGAAGAGGAAGCTTATGAGGTCATTATTCCCATTTTACAGATTCCTCCCAGGGCTGGACCACCTTCTCTCGGTGAGTCCCAGGAGCTGAGCCAGACGTCACCGCTGCCTGGGGGGGTCCTGTGGTTGGGGTCCTGCCACACCAGCCTCTCTATGCTCCTCCTGTTCTCCCCCAACCCCCAGAGCCCACCTAGACCTCCACTGCACACACCCGGCCCACTCACCCCAAAACATCCAGCTCTGGGATGGAAGAAAAACATTCAGATCCTGAGCCTGGGACTTCCTAGTGAGGTGAACCCCCCAGCCTCAGTTTCCTCATCTATGGAACATGGAAAGAAGAGCCAATCACTGGGTGACATCCCGGCCTTACAGCGCCCGGCAGCCTGGAAGCCATCAGCGAACATGGAGCCCTTGTTACTGTTACAACCGATGCGTGCGGAACAGGGCAAGCCATGGGCCAAGGCTCCCAGAGGCAGGCAGGACAACGTGACGGTGGCAACTGAAGACAGATGCTTCACCGACTAAGCCACCCAGGCGCCCCACAGTCTGCACTTGAGCCTTGACAGGGTAGAGGGTGAGAAGACCATTATCTCTTCTAAAGGAGCTGGAAGAACTTGAAATTCACTTTTCCTGCTTCGCTTGCAGCGGGATGCAGAGCATACTTGGACTTGGGGACCCTTCTCCTCTCTCTCTGCTGAGTTGTCTCTGCCGCAGAAAATGGCCATGGTAGGACCTCAGGGACTCGGGATCACTGAGTACAAGCTCCTTGTGGGACCAGCCCAAGGGCACGGTGTGGGGCAGAGTAGTGCTTCTGGAAGCGCCAGCCCTCCTAACTGTGCCCTTTCAACATGACTGTTTTGGCTTACGGACGCAGAGGCAGCCTCTGCGCTTACGGCTAAGAGCCCCTGCTGGCACTGGCTCCGTCTATGCTCCGTCCCTACCTATCCTTGTCCCAACCCGGCAGGGGGCCTAGCACCCCTCAGTCCTTGACAAATGCGTGGGCTGGCTTGCTTGGTTGGTTGGTTTTTAACAGACTTTTATTGGGCACCTTCCAAGGACCACGGAGTCTGTTGCCACACAGGGTCCCGTTCGCCCCTCGCATTTTAGTAGCGCAGCCGATTAGCCCTGCGAAGCCTTCCCTGTGCATCCTGTGCCCACACGTGGTTGTTCCCCTTGCGTTGATGGTGACATGCTGCGGAGCTCTGGGCAGTGAAGTCATCCATTTGGGTAAAGGGAAGGGAGAGCCCACGTCCCCAGGATGGAGATGGTGTCTCTAAAGGCAAATGATCTAGAGCAGTGGATAACCTCAGAAAACTGGAACTCAGCGGGCAGACTTTCTCAAGTCTGTGCTTTTAAGAAAGCATGAGCTCCTGGGAGGTGGGCTAAAGGCACAGGAAGCTAGGAGGGCAGAAAGAACTTCCTAGCACGCACACACACACACGCATGTAGACAATCTTTACCTTTTAATTGAAGCAAGTAATATATACAGTAAGGGGTGTGAAGTGTAAAGTGTACACGTCTGAAACACGCAGCTCGATGTGTGGGTACGTATGTGTACACCCATGTAACCACCGCCTATGTCAACACATGGAACAGCTCCCCCAAGGGCTGCCCATGCTCTTCCCGGCCAATCCCAGCCGCCACTGCCAAGGGCACTGCTCTTCTGATCTCAAGTTTGCCCATTCTTGAACTTCCTGTAAATGGAGTCATACGATGTAGTCTTTGTCGGATTTCTTTCACTCTATCTAATGTCTGTGAGACTCAGTCATGATGCCATGTGCCATCTGCTGGTTCTTCGAACTCTGAGGTATATTTGGTGGTCCGGGTAGAGCACGGCTTACCCTTTCTCCTGTCACTGGATGTTGGCCCATTTCTACTCTTTGTCCGTTACGGATATGGCTGCTATGGTGGGTATATGGACACTTTCCTTGTAGGTATATATCCAGGAGAGGGGTCACCAGGTCCCAGGGTAAGCATGTGACAGTAACCTGTGAAGTGCTCGTAAATGTTTAACCACCAGCTCTTGGGGGAAGAGAAAAAAATCGCTATTTGTAATGTTGGGCAATTTCCATGGTGCAAATAACTTTATGGCTGATTTTCAGCTGCCACATGAAGTTGTTACACCCAGAACTGGAAAGAGGGGCAGGCCACCAGATTTGGGGGTCCATGCAAATTGGCTCAAGAATGCCACTGAGCCTCTTCTCCTTAGGAACTCGGTCAGATAGAACAGGGTCTCTGACCCAGAGATGAGTCTGCATGGCATGACCTGGCCCATGCCAGGCAAGTCACACGAGATATATTCATTATTTTCCAGTTTTCACACCTGCTCAGGCTTGTAAGTGTCTGCCTCTCCCTGGAGCATTAAGGGGGCAGGTACTGAGGTTGGCTCATGGTGGTAGGATCAGGTGAAATGTGGTAAAGAGGTGCCCCTCTGCCCCAGAAGGGTCCCTTTGATGCTAACCTTGGAAGATCTAGGTCTGATCATTATGAAGGAAAATGACAAATTCCTTATAAAAACCGAGGCTCTGAGGGCTTAAGGAGGCCAAGTTGAATGCCACCTCTAGCGCTTGGTGCTTGGGAAGGCAATACCTAACGTCAGAGGAAGGAGTCTCGCATGATGACATTTCAGGCTCCCCAGAACGGCTCCGCACCCCTCAAATGACACCCCGGAGCCCTCCTGCAAGGCTGGGCCTGGCCGGCCATGACTTTCCGCTTCATTCGAAAGCCTCCTGGTTCCCCCCACTGTGCAGCCCCGGCTGGTGTTTTACGGGCCATAAAAAGCCAGTCCTCAATCAGCTGGTGTGCGCCGAGCCTTTGCAGCCCCGGCACGCCAGGGCTGTTCACAAACACGATGCGCCAAGGGTCTGAAGCCGCCACCGAGACACATCTGTTCCCCAGAAGCACTTGGTGACAATCTTCCATCTCCTCGCCCGCCCTCTCCGTCTCGGTGGGGGTGGGGTGGGGGTGGGACTTGATTGAGTGTACCCAAGCCTTCGTGTCTTCGTGCCTTTGCAGTCGCTGTCCCTAACATCACCTCCTTCTCTACTCCACTGTGCCTGCCCAGCAGGTGCCCACATGCCCCTTGACTCCCCCTCATTCCAGACCTGTCCTGGCTCCCTAGTGCCTGCAAGAGGGAGTCCAAACTTCTGTGTCTGTTGCCTTAAAGGGTCTTGCAGATGGTGCACGTGTCTGCTTTCCAAAACATCTCCTGTCACTCACCAGCTGGTCCCCTCCTGCAGACGCTCATCGATGCACCCCCAGGGCCCTCTGTCCTGGGCTGGCCCCACGTCTCACCTGGTGGAGTCCAGCCTGGAGGACTCGGCTCATCCAACGGCTCTGCTGTGACGTCTTCTGGGACTTGCGCTTCATCTCCCCGTCCCTGGCAGATTAGTTAACCCCCTCCCGCACAGCATGGCTGCTGATAAGAAGGAACTGGCTTCGGGCTATGCCTCAAGATCACAGGCAGGTCACCTTCTTGTGACCTAGCAGAAGCACTCAGGAAATATCCCTGGTGTATTTCAACTCAGTGAAGACCTATCACTGTGCTGGGGGTGACCACCAGTCCGTTCCTGCCTGAACGTAGCCCAGGGGAGAGCACGGGATGAGATGCCATTCAGCTTCTTGTCCCCAAGGAGGGGTCTCCAGGTTCACCCGTGAGGCAGCCGTAAGGAGATTTGTCAGTTTCCAGCTGCACTTGACCCCACCCCAAAGTAGGACTTCTAGAATGGTCTCGTGTTGAGGCGGGAAAATGGGAACTTCACGGCCATACTCATCCGTGTGGCCCCAGCCGAGGTGCTGGGCCACCAGAGGCTGCTGTCACTTTGCTGGCTCTCTCTACTCTGGGAATCATTACCCTGACCTGGTCTGCACCACTGCGGGAGTACAGGCGGGGAATGAAATAAAAGGGGACGTGGACATCAGCCTGAACAGAATAACTAGTCCTGCCTTCAGCACTGGGGACCAGGGTGTCACGGGGTGGGGGCAGGAGGAGCCCGGGGCTCTGGGGGGCTCGAGTCCTCCTCCTCCACCTGGGAGTGTGGCCCAGGACAGGCCCATGGGCCACTCGGGGTGTTTGTGTTGCTGTCCCAACGTTGTTGGAGGATCAAATGAAATAACGTGTAGAAAAAACACTTTCTAAACTGAAAAACAGCACATAACTACTAAACATCGAGGGTCTTTTACTGTATAAAAATGAGTAAGATGGCTATCTTGTTAGCATATTATTAGCACATTATTACATTATTAGCATAACATTAGCATATTATTCGGCCTTAAAAAGAAGGAAACTCTGACGTGAGCTACAACATGGATGAAACTTGAGGACATGATACTGAGTGAAATAAGCGCAACAGAAAAACACAAAGACGCATCATCGCTCTTACAGGAGGTCCCTGGGCTGACCAACATCACAGAGACAGGAAGAATGGTGGTTGCCAGCGGCTGGAGGAGGGGGCGGGGAGTTCTTGTTTACCAAACCTGACTTTCAATTTGGGAAGATGGAAACGCTCTGTAGGCGGCTGGTGGCCGCACCACAATATGGAGACAGGGAAACGGAGGGGACCCCAGGAAACACTGCGTTTTTTGCTGTGCTGCCTCTTCTTGCTGGGACCCGCACCTCCGTCTCACACACGCCTTATAGAACAGATCGTGTATGTCCTCCTCGCCAAGGTCAAAGATTTAATGATTTCCTCGAAGTCTTCCAGCACAATATATAACATCCAAGCAATGACCAGGCGGGGTCGTCATGGGCGTTTTAGAACATCACCTACTCACCAAGACCCCTGGCTCCAGGTCTAAGTGAATTATGGGGGACAGAACCTAGACACGTGGCTTTGTTCCTGGATGCCTGAGAAGACAGGTCACTGAACCACCATCCCCAGTACAAACCCCAGGCCCTGTGTAGAGACAAGACTCACTTTCCTTTCTGAGACTCCCAGACCCTCTGTAGATGCGCACTCTCTGTTTTCAGTAAACTCTGCTTTTACTTTCTCTCGGTACCCATTTAACTTCTACCCTGTGTGAAGCAAAGATTCCCTTGGCTGGTCCTGGGGGACCGCCCTCTTGTTCCTTGGACCCTGCCAGTCTACCTCAATATGAATATACTCAATGCCACTGAATTATACACTTAAAAATGGCTAAAACGGTCAATTTGATGTTATGTATATTTCATCACAATAAAAAAGAAAGTGTGACAGCTACTTTGGGAGTAAAAAAGAAGGGAGAGAAACATACACTTTATTTCCAGAAGGAAAAAAAAGGGTGTGTGTGTCTGTGGGTTTCTTTTAAACAGACGACAAGTAAAATAAAGGGAAACGAGAGAACTTTGAAAGGAACGTTGCCAGCTTACGAGGTTATGGTTTTTATAGCCTCTGGGTCAGTGTCCTTCAGTTTGGAGAAAAGTTGATATTGCTTGTAACATTTTTAAAGGTCAAAACCAAGCGGAACGTCAGCCCACTGCCTAAATGCATGATAATAGCAAATTTAAAAATTAATTACAGGGTCTCTCCCGCTGACACCTGGCGCTGGCTCAGTCGGTGCGGAGCCGAGAGGGGCCACTCCGAGGTGCCTCGCGCCCGGGAAGCCTTTCACTGTGGGCTTCTATTCTCAGGAGCAGCCGAGCTCTGCTTCGTGACATTGTCCCCAGACAACAATACGTTTTGAAATGAAAAATGTTCTAATTGGACACAAAGGAGACACCTTCCAGATTCTGAGGCCAGACGGGAATAAAAACTCTACTTAGCTGAGGGCAGAAGGCAGAGCAATTCAGGGAGGGCGTCTGGGGAACTCTGAATCATCTTCCAACTTCCCCAAGCTCCACAGGCATTTCTGAAACACAGTGTTGGGGAAGCAGGTAGCGCGCAGGGCTGGGGAAAATGCACCGTGAGGCACTGAGGACAGCCACGTGCCTTCCAAGGTCACTAACTTAAATTCTCCCTGTGGGCTGTGTGTTACCATGTTTGTTTTCTGGACAAGCAGCACCATGCTTAGAGGGGCTCACAGAACCTGCCCAAGGTCATCAGTGATAACCAACAAGTCCTGATGGGAAGGGGCAGGAAGACCTAGGTTTCGCTTGGGAGGGCCTTGGGTAGGTGTGTGTCTTCGTCCGCTCTTTATGTAAATGGGGGTAATTTCTATCTCAGTCGGTTCCACCGGGCTCTGTTGCAGGGACATCATCAGCGCATGCCAGCCAACACCCGCCCATGTTCTACGTATTTTACCGGCCAGCCCGAGACTCTGCTCGGCATCTCCTTCCTCTGGGACTGGGGCCAGTCCACGGCAGGGAACATGGGACTTGTAACAGACAGGCTTCAGCCATGTTTTGTTTTTGTTTTTTTTTTTTAAAGATTTTATTTATTTATTTGACAGACAGAGATCACAAGTAGGCAGAGAGGCAGGCAGAGAGAGAGGAAAGGAAGCAGGCTCCCTGCTGAGCAGAGAGCCCGATTCGGGGCTCAATCCCAGGACACTGGGATCATGACCTGAGCCGAAGGCAGAGGCTTTAACCCACTGAGCCACCCAGGTGCCCCTCAGCCATGTTTTAAGTGACTTGCCCACACCCCACCTCTGGGGATAGGGAATAGGAAATGCAGTTTTTCCTCCTGCTGGGGAGGTGGGGAACTAGACACACTTGCTTACCATGCTTACCACAACCTTGCTTCACGAGGTTGTTGTTGGGATGACAAGAGGGAATCATATATGATGCACTTTGAAAAATGTCAAGTTCTCTACAGATGTGAATTGCACACGTAAAATACAAATGTAAATAACAAATGTGTCGTTATGGTTGCTGCTACCGATCTTAAAATCCTTCCCGTCTTTCACACCATCCAAGAATCAGTCTTGACTGCCAGCCGCAAGTCGTGGGGGCTGTTCTCCCCCATCAGGAGCGCTGAGCAGCCCCGGGGGCTGGGACCAGGCTCACTGTATTTGGCTTCTGCTGTGCTGTCATTAGGTTTTTTCCTTCCTCTGCCGAAGTTTCTATCATTATCCAATCCCACAGCCACAGAAGCATCAGAATTTTAATAGACTTGGGCCCCAGAGCCTGAGAGCTAAACGTTTATGATGCACAGCTCCAGACGAAAGTGCTGGGTCTGTGCACGGTGACATGAACGCTGTGGCGTTGACACCACTCCACGGGGCTCAGGGCCCCACCCGGTGATGGAGAAGTTTCTGGGAAAGCACCCGGTGGTGGGGTGGCTCTGTTTTTCTGTCCCTGTCCCTGTCCCAAAGTTATGCCGTAGGCTGGATACCAGAGCTTCGGAAAAAACCATCAAGAAAGACTTTGACTGCCTCTAACAGTTTCCAAACGTCGTCTGAGAGGTTTGCGTTTGCAATTATGGCGATTCTCTCCCTGCACACAATCCCCTTCCCGTGCAGATCTCTCTCTACCTCTCCAGCTGACGTCTTCTTATCCTTCTCATTGCTCTCCCTTACCCCCTCCCAAGGGTCTTCGTCTTTGCGCCCCCAGTCTGAAAGGATGTGTAGCGTAACGCAGTTGGAGGCCCGCTCCCTTGGCTTCCGGCCAAGCCACGTGTAATGCCCGCCTCGGACTCTTACTGCCCTGCTTTCTGCCTTTGGGCCATACTTTAATCTCTCTGAGCTGATTCCCTCACCACCGCAGGCGGGAACCAGCCCTCAGCTCACAGAGCTTCGTGTCACTGCGAGGAGCCTTGGCCTCGGCCCTCCCTCCCCCTCCCCCTCTTGCGCTGGCTGCCCTAGCTCATGGCCCACGAGGCCCACACCACTGTCCTCTGTCCTGGCAGCTCACCCTGCGGGCTCTGCTCAGCCCAGTGCTGGGAGCGCCCCACTCCCCAGAATCTCCCTCTTCAGTGTCCCCCAGCAGTGACTTTCTCCATCCAGCCCCAAGAGCGGGGGAAGAAGGAATGCGCTAGAACCTGGGGTTGGAGCGCGGAGAGTCAGCGGGGTGGGGCGTTGCTGGGACCTCGGCAGACGACAGGCCCAGGAGCAGTACCTGCAGGACCAGGGAGAGAGGAGGACAGGAGATCCGAAGCGTCCAGCTCGGGATCCATGCCGCATCGGCTTTGAGAATACAAAGGGAAAGGAGAATTCTTTTTATTACTTTGGCTCTTCGGATTGGGCTTCTTGCCTGTGACTCTATTCAGAAGCCTGACCGGTGGCCCTCAAATGGGTGTTTAGTCCACTGTGTGCAGCCCTGTCCCTGACACGGGGTCCTCTGTGGGCCCTGCCTGTGGGGACGGAGGGCGCTCTCCCCGGGTCCCTCTCTGCTGGATTCTCGGTCACTCTTGTGGCTTGGACACAGCGCCACGTGGCCATTGCTCAGAAGCGTCGTGGGTTTACCTGTTCATCTTCACTCCAGACTTCTGCCTCCTGGGCCCAATTCCCTCCCAGCTTTCTCTGAATCATCAGGAAATCTGGACTTGGGGTGCAGGCCTGCCTCTCCGCCACCTCCCCCAGCCTGTTCCCAATACCCCCGTGTCTGGAGACCTTGGGCAAGGCAGGCCATGCTCCATCTCTACCCTGTTCCCCACCCAGGACCCCCAGGACAGCCTCCCTGAGACTCAGGTCCTGGCTTGTAACAGGGGCTGCCCCAGGCGTCCTTGGTGGCACTGAGTGCTGTTTCTCTCCAGCGGCCAGGCATCTTTGGCCCCCACCCCACCCTGATCTTAAACACTAGGATCTTGCAGATCACTGGAAAAAAAGGTGACAAGCCACGAGAGGTACCAGGACCCTGAGGAAACCTCTGAGTCTTGTCTTCTACTGCAGCTCATCCTGAAGCCCAAGTTCACTGTGTTACTTACATGACTCTTTCTCTCTTCTGCAAGCAGGTGTGGGCGAAAGACACTTATTGCATTCGATGTGCGTGTACTATGTGATCCCACTGTCTGTGGGCAAGGAGATCCAGGTCCTCAAAGTGAAAGTCACCCTGGAACCCAGGCCAAGGTCAGTGGCTGCCGTGGTTTGGAGGCTGAGTGGACAGCAATCAGCGTACAGTGGGTGGGATTAGCTTTAACCTGTCCCAGACTGTGATTTGGGGAGAGCTTATTTACAGAATGAAGTACGTCTCTAGGTCATCAGAAAATAGACGCCGTGAAATGTAATAAATCAGCAGTGATTTTGGAAATGGTAACAGGTCACGGAGGGATACTGCACTGTGAGAAGTTTCTAGGGGCCAATGAGGAATCAAGGAGGAGACTCAGAAAGAAGCAATGGGCAGAGCTTCGGCAGCCCCTCCAGGGGAAGGGGAGTTCTCTCTCCAGAGTGGCTGTTATCCCATCCTGATGACTACTCTTTCTTTCTTGAGGTTTCCTGACCCCTCCTGTGCCCCAGGCACTGGACTAGTTTCCGGGGCCCCTGCCTCTTCTCCAGCCTCCTTCCGTGCAGGTGCATACTGTGTTCAGGACACCCTAGCCCAACGGGCCTTCCTGTTCCTTAAGCAGTCCAACTCATCCGTGCCTCAGGACCTTTGTGCATGCTATCCTCTTTCTGTCCAGAATGCTGATTCCTCTCATCTTTTCACCACTGGCTCCTTATCATATAGATCTCCAGCCAAGTTACTTTGCTCTTGGTGGATCTCACTCACTCTGTATCCTGTTCTTATTTATTCTGCTTTATTTTCTTTACAGCTCCCTGACCATTCTCTGAAATTTTTATTTAGTTGTTTATTGTCTGTGCCTCATGAACTGGAACGCAGTTCCAGATCCGTGAGAACAGGGATTTTCCTTGTCTTTTTCTCCACTAGATCCTAAAAGCTATCCTAGAGTAATGGTTCCTGGCTCACGGTAGGTGATCAGTAACTACTCATGGGTGAATCCAGGGCCACCAGTTATCTCTTGAGCACTTGGTCTATGCTGGGCACAGTGTGAGGCACTGCAGAACTGTGAGGAAATTGACAGTTTACTGTGTTGGATTTCATTTCATCTTTACAAGTGCCTCATTAAGAGGGAACTGGTAGCATCTCCATATTGTAAACCAGAGAATGAAGTCCATACAGGTAGACGTCTCCGCCATAGTCAATGATATTGTTGCTGCCAATTATTTGCTGCCTCAACATGAAAGTGTTCCTACTTCCCTGCCCCAGTTCCAGCAGGCTTGGCTAGGTGGCTTCCATGAGAAGGAATTCTCACCAGAAGTTTCAAAAGTCATCGTGTTTCCACCATTGTTCTTTCCGCCTGCCATGAGAGCATGTCTTGCTCCTTCAGCCTGGATCTCAGAGAGGGGATGGCTTGAATCAGCCTCAGCCGACTGGCAGCTGCTATCTAACCCGAGTGAGAAATAACCTGGGAACTGGGGTTGTGTTACCACCGCGAAACTTTGTGAGCCCCGGTCGATATGCTGGCTGTGAAGGTTGAGAAGGGAAAGTTTTCTGGGGCCGGGCACATCTCCGGTTAGCTAGAGAGGGTCTAAAGACGAGATCGGAGGAGTTTATAAGACCAAGATGCTGGTGTCCTGCTTTCCTGTGCCCACCGCCAAAGCAGGCAGCGGGGAAAGTCACTCCATCTCGCCAAGCCTTGATTTCCCCGCCTGTAAGACGGAGGGCAAGGGGACCACAGGGATTATTTTAAGGCTCAAATGAGCTTACGTGGGAGACTGCCCAGTCCTCCCTAGAGGTCTGTTGGCCGAGTGAAAAAATGTACAAATGAATAAATAAACACTTGCAGTCTGGTGCCCAGGAATGATCTGGCTTATAAAGCCGTCTCTTTTGATTTGGGTTATTACAAAGCTGTCGCCTCAGGGTTGAGCATCTTTGTGAAAGCTGGTAAAGGGAGCATTTCTGAACCCGTGAGATTGAGGCGGCGGCGACCCCGGCAAGGGGAAACCCTCCCACAAGTGTCATTCTGCAGCAGGCTCTGGCCTCTCCCACCCAAGGCAGGGGTGCAGGAGTGGGTGGCAGCCAGAGCTCCCGAAAAGAGAGAGGCAGGCTCCAGAGCCCCTGTTCCTCCTGAATGCTACTCCTCGGGGTGCAGGCTCCCAGGAACAGAGCAATTGATTTCTGTGTGGCAGACACAGAGGCCCACGCGACATGGGAGCTGGAGAGACACTGTGACGGTCCATCAATGCCAGGCATGGTGTTCGACCTGCATCCTTGTCAAAGAAGACAGCCCACCAGTCAGCTTGATACCCCTTGGTGAATTCTGAAAACCCAGGCACTGAGAAATACCTCTTCTTATCAATTAATTGAACCACAGATTCAGCTCAAGGAGCACATATTTGCTGCCACATTGCCTGTATCACAGGACTTTGTGAGATCCAGGGAAAGGTGGAGATGGACTGATATTTACTAAGCATCTACTATGTGCAAGGATCTTGTAGACGTGTTTCCACTTATAGTAACTGAGCGAGGTGGGAGCTATCATGACACAGGGAAGAAACAGAGGCTTGGGAGTCTGAGTAGCAGGCCTAGGGCTGCAAAGCCCAGAAGGGGCAGAGCTGGCAGTCAGGTCAGCATGGTCTGATGCCGGGAGCTGCATGTCCTACGCTCCTGCTCCCCACCACCCTGCACGGCTGCCCAGGGGTTAAACGGTCCTACAAGGGGGCTGGCTGCATGTTCTGCTGGGTCATTGTCCTGGGACAGGACAGGATTGAGCCAGGCCGTTGTCCGGGGAAGGGGCTGCTTTTATTGAGATGTTTGTTCACAGGTGGGTAGATGAGAAGTTGAATATAGAAGTAGATAGAAGTTGAATAGGCTGAATTATATTCCCTAAAAATATACGTTGGGAGTCTTTGCTCCCAGGAACTCCCAATGTGACTTTATTTGGAAATAGGGTCTCTGAAGGGATAAGCCTGTGAAAATGAGGTCATTACAGTGGGCGCTAACCTAATAGGACACGTGTCCTTGTACAAAGGGGAAATCTGGACGAAGACATATAAGAGGGGAAACACGTGAAGAGACACGGGGAGGTGGAGGGGGAGGACCAGAGGGAGGCTCCAGGCTAAGGAATGCCAAGGACTGCCAGGACCACTAGAAGCTGGGAGAGGGGCCTGGAAGGAACAGCTTCAGAAGGGACCAGCCCTGCCGACACCCTGAGCTCAGACTTTGGCTTCTGGAACGGTGAGAGGATGCATTTCTGCTATTTTAAGCCATCAAGTTCATGGTACTTTGTTCTGGCGACTCGAGGACACTAATATAGGGACCCAGGGGAGGGTTCAGCTTCCCCTATCTTGTTGGGGCAGTCCGCTTAGACAGGCCACTTCCTCAGCAAAACGAAAACCCTACCGTTTGAACATCTTTACCTTCGTCATCGGGCGTTGGTGACAACCAGTGACACTGCTATTCCCCCTGGAATTTGCGCCCACCCTGAGGGAGCTGTGCTGCCCGGGGGCTGGACAGGCTACCTGTAGGGACAGAAGAGAGAAACCACAGAAAGGCACATGCTCATTCCTAACCCTGTCCCGTTTCCTAGATAATTATTAAAATCTCAAAATTAGGAATTTTAATTAGTGAATCAATTGCTTACTAACATTCAAGCATCTCCATTTACTAAAGGTTTCCATGTGGTGAAGCGATGGGCTGAGCAGCTGGCAGATCTCACTTATGTTCTAATGCCAGACAGTGGAGGAGGGCCGCCATGGACCTCGGCACGTCAGTCAATGAACTTTGCCCTTGTCATGACTGTCATGTAGGTGTCCAGACAAAATCAGAGTGAGAGCCCCCCTCTCCTCCTTCAGCTCGATTCAGAAATGTGAGGTGTTCTGGTCTCTATGTACTATTGTTTCCAACAACTTTGGCTTTTGCGGGGAAGAAGTGGAGATTAATGACTCACATGAAAACACCCGTTTCCATTTTTAGAGACAGTGAAATACCTTAATGGCTTAAATGAAGCTAATCTATAAGATTAAGAATATAGAAGACAATTTCAAGGGCAGAGACTCCATACTGAGTTTCTGACTGCTGCTTAGAATCCTGACCCTTCCCTGTGTTTTAGGAAAGGGGCTGAGGGCAGTGTAGCTGGTGGGAGAGGCTGCGTTTGGCGCCAGAAACCTGGGGGAGGTGTCCCAGCCCAGCGGCTCAGCGCTGTGTGACCTTGACCGCTGACTCAGCCTCTCTGAGGCCCCCATTTCTCCTCTGCCTCACTCTCTGAAGCACCGTGAACAGAGACGCGTTCAAGGGCTCACCAACTGGGAAGGGCTCCACAAATGGTAGGAAACACAAGGCCAAGGGGATCTGAACAGACTGAGCCGTGGAAACCCTCTGAGGTAAGCACAGAAGCACAGCTTCCTACCACCCTTACAGGCCTCAGGGTGAGCTCGCCAGGCAACGCCCGCCCACGAGGCAGGGAAGAGAAACTTCGGACCTACTGTTCCTAAGCTGCCTGCCCTTGCTGTCCCCAGTGGGACCCACGCTGGTTAGGGCCGTTCATGCAGCTGTCCCCTTCACGAGAGCAGAACCACCGAGAGGCCACAGGCAGGGCCACGCTCAGCAGCGCTTCTCAGCAGACACGTCAGCAGGTGCGGATTCGGGATGCCTGTGCTCAGGAAAGCAGCAGAGCTCTGGAGGGCCACCTTCAGCCCTGTCCTGTCCCTCTGCGGGCTCCTGTTTCTGGGCGGGCGCACATGTGGAACTTGATGGGGGTAGGCGAGGCTTGTGCATCGTCTGCGAGGGCCCCTTGCCACCTGAATGTAGGACGTTTGGGTTTCAGCCTTCCTGACAGCCCCTCTTCCGGAGCCACGGCCTCTGTCACGGCCACCCGGACCGGATGGGACCCTGTGCCGACCGGTTCCCACCTGCAGCCCCACAGGGTTCCACCGAGACGGGCAGCCCGGCCTCCCTGCCTTCCTGGCAGACCTCCCGCTCCTCCTCCTGCCTCAGCTTCTCTGTTACGTCCCATCCCGCCGGTCACCACGAGCTCTCAAACTGCCAGCGGACACTGTCGACGGTGGGCCTGTCACAGACTCACCCTTTTACCCTCAGGACAGGGACAGACTGGGAAAAGAAGTCGCTCGGCTCGCTGGTCTCAGGTCAGGTGCCCCTTTGCTGGTTCCCTTAATCTCTGGAGTTTGTGCTTTTCAAGCCGCGTGTTATTCTCACATTTGGCTTAATCTAGTGTGTTACTGTTTCTAGTTCCCTCCTTTCTGTTTGTTGTTGTTGTTGGTGGTGGTGGTTTTTGGAGAAATGGGGGTGGGGGGTATGGGTGGAACAGGACCCATTTAGGGTTAATTAAAATCAGCTCTTCCGGGGCGGTGGGGTGGCTGCTGTCTGGGATCTTTACACAGGGATGTGGAAGCAAAGCAAATATCCCATCTTTAGTGCCGGGCATAATGAGACTAATTACTAAGTTACATGACTAAGTGCCCCAGGCACATTTTTTTTTCAAAGAAGTATGAACATATTACTGTTAGATGTAACCAAATTCAAAACAGACTTTTTCCTTCAGTTCTTGTTGCTGTTTCTGGGTCGCTCTGCGTGGCTTTCAAGTGCACGTTGTCTAGTCCGGAGGCAGCGATCCGCAAGAGTAAGCGGAAGTTCACAGCTGCTAGGGAAACGGCCTCCGCTGAAATCGGCGTGTGTGGCTCCATGACATTTCCCAGCTTTTATCAAGTAAGAAAAAGAGAAATCGGGACAATCTTTCACCTCCAAACAGGCCCTTGACTCATTCTAGCTCTGCCCCAGCCTCCAAGGGCCAGCTGGGGAGTGTGGGTCCCAGGGGGCGGGGGAGGGGGGTTGACCAGCTGCAGAGCAGGATGTGAAGGGGGAGGGCCAGTGTGGAAGGCAGGGCCTCCAGCTGCCCCCAAAGCTGGGGACACACAGCCTGAACCTGCCATCTTCCTATCCCAGTCAGTGGTGACTCCGCCCAGCTGGCCGCCTTCACCTTGGATTGCGAGGCCGTGAGGCCCCACGGTGACACACGCAGACTCAACACTAAGACAGCCCAAGGCTCAAGGTGTGGCTGGGACCCTTGCTGTTTCCTGGGCAAGTTCCTTGCTGTGACCGTGGGCAAGCTCTTTAGCTCTCCTTAGCCTTTGTTTTCTTACATGCATCGTGACAATACTAGAACCTTCCAGGTAGGGTTGTTGGGAGAATTAAAACTGCTTAGACCATTGTTAGCACTCAATAAATGTCAACGATTATTAGTGTTATTAAGTTACTATTAATAATGATAACAAACTAGAATTCCGGAGCTCATCCTTGATGCACTGCTCTCTCACGCCCTATTTTTAATTAATCAGCAAGCCCTAGAATGTCTACTTTCTGCATTTTGTTCCTGGTGTTCTATAAGAATGGTGCAGGACACAGTATAAGGGACAAGTTTTCAACTGTGGTGCAACAGAACACACAGACCACGGTATTTTCATAATGGAGTTTCACTGTTTGAATGGCTGCGAACGCCTGAAGCCGTAATTCTGCAGTAATTACCATATCTTTGAGAACTTTCTGCACCATCAGTGAGAAAACAGAATTTGAAATTACCAAACAAAATCATCTTGAAAAACCGAGTTTCTTCTGAGCCAATTTACTCTTTTCTAAGCCTGCTTGCTGATAAGAGGTGGCACATATATTGGGGCATAACAATAATATGCTTGGCCTCCTCAAATTACTTGTTCTGCAAGAAAGAAAAATCTCTCAATTCCACATATCTAAATCCTTTTATCACATCTCAGAATCCATTCTATTAAAAATGCAGTGAGACCTAGAAAAACAGTCGCCCGTAGGCGAGCACACGTTACTGACTCACCAGGCTGCTCTCAGGACTCACCTTCTCTTCAGAAGGAAGGCACACAAAGATGACATTCCTCACACAGCCAGAGCAAACACTGTCACAACCACCCGATTTGTGGGGAAGATGAGTTGCCAAGGTCTCCAAAACAAAACAAAACAAAACAAAAAAACCCCCCTAAAACCAAAAAACCCCTATCAAGTCTATTTTTATCAGTCTGTGAATGGATTTTGGTAACCCCCAAATTTCTAGGATGCTTCATTTCCAATATGATCCATTTCCTTGTCATCCAGTCCTTTTCTGTTACTCAGTCAGTTAATACTACGTAATACTTCGTAACCATCATGGTGTCTCTGCGTGAAGGGAAACCAAGGTGCTCAAATCTCTGACCCAACAGCTTTGTCTGATCCTCAGGCTCACCTAGCTCCCTCCTGTTCCCAGCTTTTGTACATGCTGTTCTCTCTGCCTAGAAGATTATCTCTCTACTCTCTCTTTGCTTGACGAACTCCTGCTTATCCTTCAGGATTCATTTTGGAAGTCATTTTCTCCAGGAAGCATTGCCCGACCCTCCCCTAAATCAGAGCTGGCTATCCCTCTTTACCAGGCCCTCTCCACACTATCCGCTGCTTCCTAAACTCATAGCATTTACATATCACACTCTGCCCATGAAACGGCAGCTCTGAGGATGGGACTGCTCCCATCTTGTTCACCATTGTGTCCCCAATGTCTAGCAAATTGCCTACTCGTAATGAGTGCTTAATAAATCTAAAGGATGAACACATCAGTAACTTGACAATAGGTAAACTGTGATATTTTCATAACTGCCTTATAATAAGATCCTCATGTTTCAAATAATAAAATACTTAATAGCATTTAATGACGTATTTTTAATCTGAGATAATTACAAAGTCAATCAGAATATACCCGTTCTTAATTTAAGCCGAGTTTGTTCTATTCACTTAATGGAGTTGGCTAAATAGAAACTCAAATAAGTGCTTGTTAATTATACTAATTAAAAAATGGTTGAATTAAAATATAGGAGCTACGTAAAACTTAGTTAAAATCTGAAGTTACTATGGGCATGTAAAGTAGCTTCTCAAAGGGATAGCTTTTGTTGCCTTAGTTATTTGTAGGGTTTCTCTGAGTGAATTTCAAGATATCTGATGCAACACCTTTTGGTAATGGGGGAAGGGGAGGGAGGAGTGCTGTATCTCTGGAGCTTTGTTTCTTCTCAACTCTTAGCAACATACAACTAAGAAATTTTACAGCCAGTGAAAAAAGGAGCTACTGTATCCTGCTATCCCTTAAGAATCCATTTCTAGGTCTCCCAGATGTATGAAGAAAGCTAACAGAAGATGTCTTAAGATTTCATCCTTATTGTATGCTCTATGTTATTTCACAGAGAAGTTGACTTGCCCCATATGTTATTAGCGGCATCTACTTCAATAATCCTAGAACTTGTATTTCAGCTCAAGTGACTTCCTTAAATAAGCTTTCCCTGAACCCCTCACCAGGTCAAATCCTATATTTCCTTTCCCAGAACCATCAGACTTTTACAGTTTGAAAAACAAAACAAAACAATTTGATTAATCTATCAAATTCCTCCAGAACTCTAGAACTCAGTTCTCTGTGAGGGCAGGAATATCTTGGTTTTGCTTACCACCGAATCCCCAGGGCCCAGGAGAGTCTTGTGTGAAATAGGTACTTGAAACCAAACCAAACCAACAAACAAAAAAGACAAAAATAACAAAAACAAACCCAGAGACCTGATAAGTAAATGATCACAAATACCACTTTACCCTAAGGGTATTAGCTGAGTTCAACAAACTCCAACTTTCCTTTTGGTGGTGATAGGAACAGAAATCACCTCACACAGGTGGGAAGTCTAAAAAGACATGCTCCTTACAACAAAGTGGAACCCACCGGCTATGCAATGAAAGTAAATTAGAAATGAACTATCCTTTATAAGAGGAGTTTAAGTCTGGGGTTTACCTGGGTATTCTAGAAAACTTCAAGCTATGGCCTTCATTTACCTAACCAGTATGGTGGTGCAATAGCACCAGGCACTTGGCAGAAGCAAAGACAAATTCTTGTATTAATCACACAAATGAATTTTCAAGTGTCACGACCAGCACATAGCCAAAGATAACCAGGCACACAAGGAAATTAACATCATGGGCAAAAATCAGCAGGGTAATAATAGAGAACAGAAACAAACACATAAAAACTTTAGATGTTAGAGTTATTACAGTACAAATGCTGAGAAGTTAAGAAATATACTTCTATACTTCTTCATGGTAGGAATTAGAATATTTTTTGAGCCAAAGGACCATGAAAATATTACATACCAATACCTGTGGTAAAATGGTAAAAACTACTTCAGAAAATAGCTTGGCAACTCCTCAAGAAGTTAAACATAAGAGTTACCATATGACCCAGAAATTCTACTCCTAGATATATACCCAAGAGAGTGGAAAACATATGTTCACACAAATATTCATAGCAGCATTATTCATAGTACCCAGAAGTGCAAACAATCCAAATGTCTCTCAGCTGATGAATAGATAAACAAAATGTGGTATATCTATACAATGCAATATTATTCAGGCTTAAAAAGGAAGGAAGAACTCATACATGCTACAACGTGACTGAACCCCCCTCCCCCAGAATTATGCTAAGTGAAAGAAACCAGGCACAAAAAGCCACATCTGGTTCCATTTATATGAAATATCCAGAATAGACAAATTCATGGAAAGTGAAAGTAGATTTTGAGGTATCCAGGGGCATGAAGGGGGGGAAAATGGGGAGTATCTAATGCTAATGAGTACGGGGTATCTTTTTGTGGTGATGAAACTATTCTAGAATTAGATAGTAGTGATGGTCATGCAACTCTATGAATATACTAAAACCACTCAATTAGATGCCTTAAAAGGTAAACTTTATGGTCTGTGAATTATATCTCAATTTTTTATTTTTGTGGGTTGCAGTAAAGGGAAATTTATAGCCTTAAATGCATATATTCTCAATGGTTTGCTGGTAAGAATTCTCTCTAATTTACTTATTATTCTTACTAGTAAGAATTCTATACTAGTTTGCTTAATATTCTTACTAGTAAAGTTATGCTTAAAAATACCTGCAAGAAACATGGACCTATGAAAAGTTTTTTAAAGGAAACTTTTAGAAGATTTTAAAAGAACCAAGTAGAATTCTAGAAATGAAAAGAAGAATAACTGAATTAAAAACTTAATGGGAAGATTTAGCAAAGATCAGATACAGGTGAAGAAAGAACTGATTAACTGGAAAGGTAGGTTGGAGAATAGTCACCCCGATTCATGTAGTAAGTTGTGTAGTATTCCGTGATGCAGTGTCAGGATATCTGAATCTTCCCTTCACATGGTTCAGCAGCACATGCATGTGACTATCTATTTACCTGTCTACATAATAAAGACAGAAACATGTTTAGTAAGAGAGGGAGATAAAGCAAACATAGTAACATGTTAACTATTAGTGAATCTTGATGGATATTTAGATTTCTCTCAACTGTTCTGTCCCCAAATTTAAAGACCAGCAAAAAGGTAGCATTTATAATAGCACAAAAATATCAAGCATGAAAGGATTAAGTCTTTAAAAAGAAATAGAAGCCCTCTGTGCGGGAGATTATGAGTTTACTGAAGAACACTAACAGAAGACATAAATGAACATAGAGATACACCATGCTCATGGACTGAAAGACTAAACATAAAATTTGTAAGAGAACACCCACAGAAACATACAGATATACCATGCTCCTAGATTAGAAGATTAAATTTGTAAAAAAAAAAAAAATTTCCTCAATCAAAGAGTAAATTTAATGCAACTCTGATCAAAATCAAATAGGGCTTTGAATCACTGTATTGTACACCTGAAACCGATATTACACTGAATGTTAAGTAAGTGGAATTTAAAAAACTTAAAACAAATCTAATAGGATTTGGAAAGAACTTGGAAAGGTGCTTCTGAAATGCATATGGGAGAAGAAAGGGTCAAGAAGAGGAAACCACCCTGGGCTTCTAAACACTACACACTACTGCTTTGTTCAGAGGTAGCTCCTTCTCAGCCTCATTCATGGATTGCTCAACTTCTTGATGATCTTGTTAGAATGCCCCAAGGGCTCAGGCCTTCCTTCAAATTCTCTCCACTCTCATACTCACTCCTTTGGCAATTTTATCCAGTCTCATAGATTGAAATAACCACTCATTACTAACCCCTGCCTCCATTCCAATCTAGGTCTCTCTCTCAGACTCAAGTCTCACATCCAGTTGTCTACTTGCTATCTCCACTTGGGTTATGCAATCTGAGATTTAACTGATCTAGATCCAATGCCTCAACATTTGCCTTATCTGCAACCTTCCTCATTCCAGTTGATGGCGAATTCATCTTGAATTTCAATTGCTCAATCCAATACCTTGGGGTTTGGCTGTCACTCTCCTCTATCATATATTTAATCCAATGCATCAGCAAATCCCTAAACGAATCACTTTTGACATACCTTCACTATGCCTACCTTGGTTTGATCCACCATCAGCTCTTATCTGGGTAACTGCCATTGCCTTCTGATTGGCTTACCTGCCTCACCCCATGGCCTCCATCTCTCCCCCAAAGCCAACACGATCATTTAGAGCCCTAAGATCATTTTTCACCCTAAAATCTTGTCACAGTTTTTATTTCATAAAGGTCAAAATCTCTAACAATGGTCTTCTAGAACCTGTATCATCTGGCACTACTCCTTGCCCTTTCCTCCAGGACCTCAAATCTCCTACGTTCTTTCCTGTCCCCACTTCACACCAGCCACAGTGACTTCCTTGCCCCTCCGCAAATATGCCAAACCTCCTCCCACATCACAGTCTTCCCACTAACAGTTCCACTGGCAGTTCCCTCTACTTCTTAACCCAGTTTGCACAGGGAAAATCAGTTTTGGCTTGGGAATGCACCCAGCATTAGGATATTTTTGAATGTCCCATATTTCTTCAAAATAATCAGGAATTATTTTAGCTTTTAGTTGGTAATTGTCGAAACTGAGTGATGGGTACACAGAGCCCTTGCACTGTCCTTTCAAATTAATATAAAACAGGAATAAAAGCATCTCTGGTGATTCTGGTGTGCAGCAGGGTTGAGAAGCACTGGTCTATGACCCCCAAACTAGATCATTTTCCCATAAATATAACAACTGAGACATTTCTACTTGAAAGGCTGTCAAATTAAAAAGATACATGTTAGATGAAAAATATTAAATTTATTTTCCAAATCCAAGAAAAAAGTATGCATTTGAATTCACTTTGCAATATAAATTAACATAAAAACTCCTGGTCAGTGTCTTACTTGTCTCAGCTTAACCCCCAACCAACAGTGGCAGCCACAAGAAGGGAAAGATTGCTGGCCCTTGGTTTGGGGAATCTGAAACTTGGCACGAGACCATAGGAAACATCTATCCAGGCTGTGAAGGGCTTTGGACTGCCTGCTTATCCAAATGCTCTAGAACAGCCTTCTGTAGTTTGTCTTCCCACAACCTCCACTAATGTTTAACGTATCTTGAGGTAAAGTCCAAAGCGTGGAAGGATGAAATTCTCTTCAGCTTCAAAGGAACATTAGTTCATATCTAAATCTGATATTATCAAAGGTGATACCTTTTCTCTTTAAAAAAATAAACCAAATGAGTTTATTGCTTTGAAAGAGATTGGTTAATAAGCCTGACAAGGAAAAATCAAACCACCACCTTATAAGAATCTACAGGAGGTCATCCTAGTCTTTGGGAAGTGGAACCACATAAGTTCTACCAAATATGGCTATGGAGCTTATTAGATGTGATCCGACGTCCCCTCAGAAGACTGGGGAAGCTGTGAAGATTTGCTTAGTTGTGGACTATTCCCACTCATGCTCACCAGATGGCTACTGATTACACGAAGTTCCCGTATCACCACGTTCAGGTCTTCGTGTAGTCTGACTACGGCATTTTTCACCTCTCCAAGGAGAGCTTTAATGGAATCGCTTCCCTCAGGCTCTTTTGGCAGGCCTTCAGTTGGCTGAAAACTCGGACAGGACAGAGAGGTAAAGTGGTCTACATTTGCAGTGGGAAACTCTGCCCAATTATGGCCAGGAGCAGGACTTGCCTGCTTCCTGGCAGACTCAGAGTTATACGGAAGACGTTGCAGTAGATTGAGGTTGTCATCTTCCTCTTCATCAGAAGACACTAGGCCCCTAGGAGCTAAGGGGTGACGCGCCCTGGCTCTCTTATCTTTACCCTTAAAGGAGGCAGAAGACTGCTGACGGGACAGAGTCCAGAAGGAAGGTCCAGCCAAAATCGGGTGAAAGAGATGAACAGACTTTTCTGGAGAGGCTGAGTCAGGAGGTGACAGAGATAAAGTAGAAAAGGAGGACGTTCCTTCAGAGGTGGTTGACACTGAAAGGTATAAATGGGAGAGAAAGATTATGCAATGTCCAAACGAGAGTAATAAATAATTTTACAATGTATAATCCTATGGGCAAGGTCTCAACATACACTCCTTAAAATGGTATATGTTAAATATTCATAATAAGCCTAAATAAACCCAAAGCAGGAAGTGGAGAAAATCCAAAGAGGTATCCTATACCACTACCGCCATGGAAATGAAGCTAACAAAGTACCAATATTCGCCTTGACTCTGAACTGTGCTGGACATATTTTTACACTACACTTACCAGAGAGCAGAAAAGTAAAGTATTACACCCTATTCTACTGACTGGTGGCATTTTAAATTGGCATTTAAAGTAGACAGTGTGAGAAAGCTGTAACTTAGATTCCTTCTTCTTTTTTTTTCTACAGAGAATATTATGGCAAAATGAACAACCAACTACAAGAACCCGAAAGCTATGAAACAAATTTCTTTCTCTAACTGCTCAAACACAGTCGAGATTAAACTCCAAACAACCTGAGATGTGAAACATTTGAGTCCATGTATATAATTTTTTTTCATCAAAAAATAATAAATAAAAAGCATTCTAAACCTGTTTTCCACAAAACTAAACATTTGATAACCATTTTAACTCCATTTCAGGCAAAATCATACTCTCTTCTTTTGCATTCATTCTACATCGTTATTTCCCAGCCCGTGTTCTGAGGAACGCTGTGCTCCTTAAGATGTAAAAAGATGTTTGGTGAAAACAGGATTGTAAAGTCAGATAAGACTGGGTAATTGCACACTGTGCCTCCCTTGAGGAGTTTAATAATGAACATTAGCACATTGGAAGTTCTGAGAAATCTACAATAATTTATTCAAGGGGTTTCCAAACTTCCTTTGACACAGAACCGTTTCCTGTCTTGGAATACTTACTTACACTCATGCGTGCATTAGTGTACGAGTTCCAAAACTCGTACAAATCCAGTTCAAATTCCAGTTCCAACATCATTACAGCTAACTAGACTTGTTACTTTAGTAATAATTAAAAAAGCTGAGGTCAAAGAACAGGGAAATTAACACCGACCCCTTAACACACATGACTTATATATTATTTTATTTGCTTTACATATGCATGTCCCTTTAAACCAAATTGAATCTCCTGTAAAAAAAAAAAAAAAAAAATGACTGGGGCAGGCGGCTTCTATTTTCTGCTTCAGAGCTCTCTGAGGCCCATCTCCAGCTTTTAGGAAAAATTCCAATCACAAGACATTGTGGGGGTGAAACGCGTCTTCTCAGCCGATGCGACAGCAGGGCACGGAAAGGAAACCGGGAGCTTCATCGGCACATGGTCGAGGCCAGAGGAGCGCACGGAAGAATCTAGGTCAGCCTCATCCTGACGTCTGTCGTCGTCGTGCTGAAGAGACGGCATGATGGTGATGGGCGCCTCGACGCATTCGGAGTCACACCACCGCTCCGAGTGTGCTCTGTTTGGGCGACAGTTGTCCCCTAACATGGCCCTGCCCCATTCTTCTGGGTTGGTTTCCATACCCGATGTCTCTTTTTTGGTGTCCCCTCATTTGGGGGTAGCCCATTGTCCGGCAGTTCACTGAGAAAGGATAACACAGGTGTGGCAGTCACGTGGGACAACACGATGACAATAACTGGTTCACTTCCACCGGCTTTCTCTGGACGCTGGCGGTTCTCTGAGCGCCTGGAACATGCGGCAGCAGCACTCGGGAATTCGTCAGAAATGAGGTTCTTGGACCCAAGCCCCCTAAACGCAATAAAAAACTAGGGTCGTGCCCAGGAAGCCGCGCTCCAGCCGGCCTCCAGCTCTTTCTGATGCCTGCCCAAGTCGGAGAATCCCGGCTTTCTCCTCTCTGTCCACCTTTCTTTCCCGTTGGAGCTGCAACTGCTGCCTAACCGGCTTATCATTGTTTACAGTTTCGTAGCTTCGATTCACAGGCTCTTGCCCATAAAAAGCCACTTTATCTCTAATTGCCGCACACCAATTTACTTTTGTTTCCAAACACACCACAGCTGTAGCAGACACATGAAGATCTCTTCAGGGCGCCTCCTGCCCATTGCGTTATCCTGCTCGGGCTCCCCCTCACTGCAGAAGGCTATGTGACTCTCCTGTTGACATTCGTCCTGTCCATACAGTGCAGCCACCAAAGCTGCAATGCAACAGAGACGCGGCGAGAACGGGCTGCCATTTAAAAATCTCCCTGTATGATAGATGCATGCCAATTAATGTCGCACTTGCTTAAAGATAGCACCTATAAAATGATTCCAACTGCTCATGTGTTATCTTTAACTTTTTATACTCACAGAAAATATCAGACCCGTTGATTATTATATTGTAACTTTAAATTTCAGAAGCATTTAGAAGAACTGCCTTGCAAAAATATAATGACAAATGTGTTTCTAGAAACATTTCTAAACTCTCTCCAGCTGTAGTCGTAAATGTAAATTTTTCTGTTAGCGGCAGGTCCTTAGTCAACTAAACACTTCCAACTACTCACTGTAGAACAGAGGAAATTTTTATTTTTTGTCCAGTTCCTTCCTCTCAGTTTTCCTGACATATAATGACTGTCAAGTTAACTGTCCACATGAAATAAGACGTTCTGGTTTTGCTCGGTGATGTAAAAAGTACCATTTTACATAAGTGTCCGTAGCAAAATTATTCGTAATAGCCAAAAAGTGGAAACAGCTCAAATATCCATTAACTGATGAATGGGTAAATACAACATGTTTATCTCTGCAGCAGGCTATCACTCAGCCACAAGAAAGAGGGAAGTACTGATTTATGTGACAACATGGATGAACTTTGAAAACACAGTGCAAAGGGAAAGAATCCAGACACAAAAGACACATATTGTATGATTCCATACCATGAGAGGTCCCGAGAAGGCGAAAAGAGAAAGTAGATTACTGGTTCCGGGGGAGCGCTAGGGGGAGGGAGGAATGGGGAGTGACAGCTAATGGATGCAGGACTTCTTTGGGGTGATGAAAATGTTCTGGAATTAGTGGTGATGATTGAAAATTTCTGGTGATATACTAAAACCTACTAAACTGTACCCTTTAATAGAGCACATTTTCTGGTCCATGAATTAGAGCTCAGTTTTTAAAAACACAATATTTGAAAATTTACTTTAATGTCATTATTAAAAATAAACTATATGAAAGAAACAGATTTAGGAATAACATAAAATTTGAGAGAAATGCCAATGAGTCCGCCCCTAATCACTAATACTAAATTGTTATTGGGACGATTGGTTTATTGGATTAATGATGACTTCTCTTACTTATCTGTGAACTGTAAATTTGGTTTGTTGAATATAAAACACCAACTCCGTGTGTCTTTTTGTCTGCAAGAAGGCAGGCAGGAGCTGTGCGGCTGGAGGAGTTGCTGGGGCCGAGTCTGGGGGCAGCGCCGCAGGTGCCGCCCGTACTTTCCTGCAGGTACGATTAGACTCGCTTCTACCCTCCACTCTGCCCGCTGCTTCTGAACCAGCCTGACTGGGAGCTCAGGGTCAGCTGAGCAAGTCTGCAGAGCAGTTTTCTACCATTTTCCCCATTTCTTTTTGGAAAATGTTCATTATTTTGGCTCTAAAGATTTCCACAAGCAAAAAGTTAAAGGGCGTGTGCATGTGTGTGTGTGTGTGTGTGTGTGTGTGTGTGTGATGTGTGGTTTCTTTCCTTAGCAAAGATGGACTGACAAACAGCTCTACCGAGCAACCACTACTGACATCCAGGTACAAAAATGGGATCAATGAGACAGAAACAAAGGCTGGAGCCAGGGAGAACACTCACCGCTAACCCAGCACGAGAATGTATAGATTCGTTTCCTCCCCCCAAATTAGAAAGTCAAGTCCAGCGCAGGCTAACACGCTTCCCTGAACTGTGGCTCGTGAATATAATGATCTGACTTCCATGTACCTACTAGTTCCCTTTTTCTTCCAGTGTGCGTGACAAACGATCTAATGACCTAAAAGAATAGTTGGACCTACAGCTAAATAACTTAAAATTTAAACAGAGGAGGAGAAGGAATGGACTTTTCTAGGAACAGAGTTATTTAGCATCAAAAGGTCAAGGAAGTTGCTGCAGCAAATCATTCAGTGAAAGTATCAGAATGAAAATATTAACGTGTATTGGGTGGCTGCCTTGCACAGTCCCCCAATGGCTGAAATCCGCTACACTGTGAGTGCGGAAATCTTTTAAAATGTACCCAGCTCATTATCTCCAAAGAGTTTATACCACCAGGCCTGGACCCTTCATATACACAAATACTTCTTAGAACAGTAAAAATAGAAAAAACAGAAAAAACAGAAAACAGACGCTGTCTTTCTAGTCTCGGTCACTCTGCACCCACAGACACTAGCCATCAACCCTACCTCATCATTTCTTAAATTCCTCAACCACGAGCGCCTTCAGCGCTTTCTGGAATAGGCCATCACTTAGAACGGCCCTGCTCTGAAATCTTGCTTTCCAAGAGGACATTTTCTTGATTATTTCCAGCCCTCTTCTTCCTTTTAATGCATCTACACTTTGGCCTCATTGAGCCAGAAGATCCAAGGATCCGTGTACTTTCTCTCACTCCATCAACACCCACCTGCCTCTCCGTTCTTGTCTTTCCATCACCTCCATTACCCCCATTCCTTCCCCCATTACCCCCACCACGTTTTTTCCGCTTTATCTGCTGCTAATTCCTAATCTAGGAGTCAGCAGACCTTTCCTATAAAGGACCAGATGGTAAATATTTTGGGCTTTATGAGACCTACAGCCTCTACTCCAACTAGTCAGCTCTGTTGTTGTAGCACAAAAGCAAACAGAGATTACATGTAAACCAATTGCTGTGGTTGTTCCAATAAAATCTCACTTACAAAAACACGGAGGGGCCTCATTTGGCCCCAAAGCTATGGTTTGCAAGCTCCGGTCCTAATCTTATTTCAATTCAAATATCTACCTTTTTTATTCCTACCCCGAGGCTGCTCAGCACTATTGGAGAAAAGGATCCGGCAAATTAGGATTCCTACAAATAACGGCGCCTGAATCAGGGTCTTATTGGCTCCTTCTTCCCTTCTCTGAAGTGGCTATTCTAAATCTTACCCGTCTTTTTACCGCGGTTCTACGACTCCAAACCCCTCTGTCTGGGCAGGTGACATCAGACAATAAGATACGAAGGTCATGACACATAATGTGTGGGGCAAAAAGCTCCACACATCTCAGTTATGAAAAACCACGAGCCCCTTCCCTCACATCTGATACATCCTTGCCCCTCCTTCAGTACAGGCCCTCGGGATGAGGTGAGTGTGTTCTATTCTGGGTTCTAGGGATGAGGTGAGTGTGTTCTATTCTGGGTTCTAGGGATGAGGTGAGTGTGTTCTATTCTGGGTTCTAGCCCGCCTGCTTGCCCCCGGCCGTGCCCCATCTCAGGCTAGTGCCCCCCCTTGTCTCCTGTCTCCCACTCTGTGGTTTCCTTCCCAGCGACAGCCCCTGCAACAGCCCCTGCGGGGCTCCCTGTCCCAGTTTCGCCCCCTCCATGACAATCCTCCACATTCTCTGAGGCTAGTTTTTCTAGAACGCATATGAAAAGCCACTCACCAGGCTTAATACCTTTAAGTGACTTGCATTCTCTTCGAAATAAAGTCCTTAACCTGGCCCCCACACCTCCTCTGTCCTGGCATATTTCTCCGGTGTTTGATTCTGTTATTTCTTCATGCACACTTTCCATTCCTGTCTTACTAGGCTGCTTTTAATTCACTTATTAAATACTGGGTACCTATTACGTACACGACACCGAGTTTGGTGCTGGGGATACAATAGTAAACAGGCAGACAGGGTCCCGTCCCTCAGGAAGGGCTACTCCACTCGGGTGGGGGGCGGGGGAGACAACAAACAATTCAATACATACATAATTAGACTACACTATAATTAGACTATACTATAATTATGTAGGTATTGAATTAGAATGTAATGAATTCGAATGAGCACACGCGCTAGGAGGATAATTACAGGTACTAAGACAACATATAGACAACATATAGAGGGAGAGGATTTGAAGTAATCGAGGGGGTCAGGACATCTTACACAAGTGCTCTTTGAGCGGAGGGTGAGCAGGAGCGAACTGGGGAAGGGGTAGATCAGAAGTGTTCCGGTCCGAGGGAACAGCAGCACAAAGGTGGCCAAGCCATTTGGTTTACTTGGCAAACAGAACACCAGGCTGCTGGGGGAGCAGCAGGTTATTTGATTTCTAGGAACGCAGGGAGAAGTCTGGGGTTCCAGTGGGGCGCAGAAGTCCTCATGTTGTCTGGCTGCTCTGTGGAGAAGGACTCGGACCTCCCTAAAATCTCTTTGGTCAATCACAACATTACTCCTCGGCCTGGAATGCCCTTTCTGGAAGGATCAGAGTTTCCTCATTCCCAAGAATAAGCAAGGATCTCCTGGGGACTTTTGGGAGATAACCAGGATGGATCTGGAGGGTTAGGAGGGGGCTGAGGGCCTCGAGCTTGACAAGTGGAACTAAAAATACAGACGCTGGAGTAACAGCAAACTCTTTTGCTGGCACTCGACGCAGGCAGGTCACACGAGCAGTGGCTGGGCTGAGGCCGTGAGCCCCGGCAGTGGGACTCCAGGGCCCGAGCCGCTAACAGCTCCCCGATTCAGCCTCTCTTTACGCTGGGTCGGAACATATTCTCCGTCTCCATTTTAAAATCCAAACTACAATATGAAATTTTTCCCTTAAATAGTCATATGCATTTTCAAAATTAGAATAAAATTGAAGTTTATATTTACCCACATATTTATCATTTCCACTGCTCATCCTTGCCTCCCCCCTCCCCACGCACTGGGGTCTTCTCCTCCCTGTGTAGTTTAACAGTCAGTCAAGGATCCAGGCAGAGTTCACAGACAGAATGTGGGGTGGGGTTCACCCCTTCCGAGTTTTCTTCCCTGTTGGGATTTCCCGCAGAATTGCCCAGCTCCCCGGCCAGCATTGAGGTTCTCTTTTAATATTTCGTAGGACTGAAGTGTGCCCTCAGGGTCTTAATGTTGGCTAATGTATGTTTCCACTTTGGAGCGTGCATATCATTCTTCCCTTACAGATGTTAGTATTCTGATGAAATCCTCCATGTTTCCCTCTGTGCTCTTGGTCTTATTCACCCCAGTTATCCTAAAGTGCCTATCTTACAATGTCAGTACTAGCTTATCTGTGGGTCTGCTTCTGCTGTCTGTTTTTCTTCTGGATTCTGAGTGCCAAAAATCTTGTGCGAAAAATGACAGGAGCTCTTAGGAAAGGATTTCGCTGTCATCTAGAAGAGAGATGGGATACAAAGGAATGACTTTGCTCCAGCTGGAGCTGGGTTTCAGCATTTGTGAGGGCTGGTCTAGTTCTGGTTTGCGCTTCCCCCTGGAAGGTAGTTCTGGTGCTCATGGGGGAGCCTGTCAGAGGTCCCAGCTGAGAGCATGGAGTCCTTACTGGAGCTGCTATGGCATGACTGATCCTGCGCTCCAGCCCGTCTCCTAGCCCCAGGAGAAAGCCAGAATCTCTTTTTAGCATGTTGGGCCCTAGAAGCTGCTTCCTGTTTAGTATCCTGGCACCACATCCAGAATGTGTGCAGCTTTAGCAGGAGGCAGATGTTTCTCAGGAGGAAGTTACGCAAAGACTTTTGGGCTTTCTCCTCTGGACTTCCTCTCCTCTGGAATAGTGACCCTGGAGTCCCTGCTACCAGGGAGGCCCTGAACTCCAAACCTGTCTCCCAAGGTCAGTGAGACCGTGGAGAGTCCAGGCCTCTGACTTTCCCTCAGTTTCTATGATCCTACTCTGCCAACAAGAAAATGATCCACAGTGGGAAAACTGAGGTGAATGTGGGACCAACTAAAAGTAAACTAGTTTCCTACTTCGTTCTCACCACTCTTGATGCCAAATGTGTGGGTTTTACACACAAGGATTTCTCTCATTCTCTGTATGTGACAAAGACATGTATAGGACACCTGGGTGTCCTACGATTTCACTCCACTCTGACATTACCCAGAGTTAGTGCAGACCCAGAGATTAAGGGCTCGATTCCTTAATCTCAAGACTCAAGTCTCAAGACTGCCCTGTGCTTTAGATGCCAATCAAAAGTCCACGTTTCCCATCTTTCTGACCTGCTGTCTGTAAGTTGACGGATCCCATGATCCCCTCCTTGGGTCTGATACTTCACTACAATGGCTCGTGGAACTTAGGAAAGTGCTTTACTTATTATTAGTGGTTTATTATAAAGAACACAACTCAGAACAGCCCATGGGAAGGATGAGCAGGGCAAGGTATCGGGAAGGGGCCCAGAGCTTCCTGTCTTCTCTGGGTGCACCACCCTCCCAGAAACTTCATGTGTTTGTCAACCAGGAAGCTGTCTAAACCCCACAGTCTGAGGCTTTTTATGGAGGTTCCATTATAGAGATATGACTGATCAAATCATTGGCCCTGGGTGAATAACACAACATCCCTAGTGGTCAGGGGCTGGGGAGAAAAGTTCCAACCCTCTCACCACCTGACTGGTTACCCTGGCAACCAGCACCCAACCTCCAAGTGTCACCTCAGCATAAACTCAGAAAGGGAAGGAAGGGGCTTACTACAAATAACAAAAATATAATTCTTCTCACCCCTATCACTCAGGAAATTCCAAGGGTTTTTGGAGCTCTGTGCCAGAAACCAGGGATGAAGACCAAATTCACATTACTCATTATATCAGAACATCACAGTCCTTTTCTGGAGGGTCCTAACCCATTCTGTGTTTTCTACCTTGGTTGTTACAGGGCTTCAGACCAGCTTTTAGTTTTCCAGCTTTAACCAGCATTGTCCACGGGAAGGTTAGAACAATACTATGTACTTCATTATAAACAGAAGCAAGTCTTCCTTGCTAACTGGCTTTAGAGAAACTCTCAGCTAATTTTCATAACTAAGTGTACTTGGTACACAGGCAATGGCCAAAAACTATTTTCAATGAACTTTTGGGGGTATTTGTGGAAGAGATGAAGTCAAAGTAACAACTTCCCAGTGGACAGCCATGCACCAAAACCATCACAGTCACTGTGACCAGTACGGCGTGGTAGGGAAGAGATTCTCCACCACTGTTTTGCAATCAGTACAGCCCTTTAAAAAAGGCCACACGGTACACATGCACACACATATATTGTGTGTATACACAGCAATAGACATAATAACTAATTCTTTTTTATACAGTCTTTTAATAAATAACCTAAATGTCTAACAGGAAGCTATTATTTAATGTTAGTTCTTTCTAATTTGTTCGGCATTAGAATCGCTCAGAACCTGTACTTCAGCCAAGCACTTGGAGCCCCGAGTTGATGAAGTGCCTCTTGGATCTTTAATAAAAGGGATGTTTTCCCAACGAAGAAGTCCCTCACTCTGGCACGTACATTTTAATACCACTGGATGGGGAGAACCAAAAACAGGGCCAGAAAGCACAGAGAAGTAACAGATGAATGCTTCAAAAGAAGGATGTGTGTGTGTGTATGTGTGTACAGACTCACCCCATGTGGTCACAGACTTGAGGTTTTCCTCGTCCAACTGAATAACGCTGGATTGGGTTGGCTTCTGAAAGTCCTTACTGCTTAGAATCTCCTTCACTGGGTTAAAGGTTTTAAATGAGGGAGAGACGTAAAGTGTCTCTACAGAGGCCTGGTTGTAGAAAGTGGACTCTGACTTTGACACCCTTAAATTAGGGCTGATAAACTCCTCTTTATCCGGTGACTGAAATGATGGTAAGGTTGTCAACGTTTCAAAACTTTTTGCAACTGACTTCTTTTCTAGAGGCATTTGCAAAGGGTGTTCAGTTACAGTATTTGTAATGGTACTGTCCGATTTCTTGTCCAAACTCACATTTGTCTGCCAAGATGGGCTCTTTGCCGAGGGAGCAGGCACAGCATCTGTAAAATAACAAGTAAAAACTATGGTCAAAAAATACAGCGGAAAATATTCTATTCAAAGTCCATTGCAATTTTACTTTTTTATATTTTTTAAATTTTTATTTTTTTGAAGTAAACTACACCACACGTGGGGCTCAAACTCATGATCCTGGCTCAGGCTCCACTGACTGAGCCAGCCAGACGCTCCCAAATCTCTTGCAATTTTAATAAATCAGATTTTTTAATGCCATAACAGGATTCTCTATTTAGTTGTTTCTACTTTCTTACTATGTTTCTCTCGTGCCTATGAAAAGTATACCCCGGCGATTACTGATGTCTTAGTCATTTGGTGGCCGTTTCTCTCTCTCTCCTCACTAAAACACAAGACAAGGAAAGCTTCAAATAACTTGTCTTTAAATATTTCTCTCTTCACCCACTTATCTGTCTCTGAAACCACTATATTTTTAGTACCTTCAAACATTTGCCTTTTACAAGATAAACTAGAGAAAATATGCCACATCATACGGGTCTATCCCTATAGAACCTCCAGCTACCAAAAAAAAAGAGAGTCTTTTCCTCTGTACCAGAAAAAAAATGTCTTCTTGGGGCACTTGGGTGGCTCAGTCAGTTAAGCGTTTGACCTCAGCTCAGGTCATGATCCCAGGATCCTGGGATGTAGCTCTGCATCGGACTCCTTAATCAGTGGGGAGGCTCCCTCTCTCTCTGCCCGCTGCTCCCCCTGCTTATTCTCTCTCTCTCACTGTCAAATAAATAAATAAAATATTATTTTTAAAAAGTCTTCTTGTCCCAGTGTCTATGCAGAGCCCATGAAAGAAAACCCAACTTTAGGTAGCAGCCTAATTTTAATAAACCCTTTGTCTACGCGGGAGAGCAATCTTTTAGAGCCGCTGTGATGATTACCAAAATGTAAGTTCCATTTGGTCAGAATCCTTGTCCATTTCATTCATTCCTATCACCACAGTGTACCTAGACTATGACAAAGGACCTGGAATGTAACGGAGAAGTAATATCTATTATAAATAGAAAGAATTGAAAGGAACAGATATTTAAGGTGGGTCTGATACAGAAAGATCTATTGAATCTATAAATTATGAGCCTGGTCCAAATTTCTAGATGCCAATTTTTAGCAACACTCAGTGCTAGGGCTTTGCTCTCCAGAAGTTTTACCTGAAGCTGGATATGGAAGAAAAGAGAATTATTTTAAGACATAGGGTTGATGAAATGAGAGGCATAACGAGACGAGAGTGGGCAAAAGGAAGATGAAATCATCTGAAGCTCCCAGAAGAGAAGGTACAGGAACTGTGTAACCCATTGTCAATGGCTGACATCATCACCTCCCTCACAACGCATGTTTATCTGCTGTCACCATCACGGTCAGGCTTTGAGTTTTTAAAGAAAAACAAATTTCCTTTCACTCTAAAAACCTTCCTTCCCCACTTCATCCACCGTTGGAGGTCAGCCTGGGCAAAAGGGCTGCTGGGATGCCCCAGCACTGGACCTCACCGCCGCTGTCAGGCATTCTGTTTTTTCCAACCCTCTCAGCTGCAAGCTTTCTCATCTTTGCAGATTCAATTCGAGTTTCACGTTCTCCTGCCCTAATCCTTTCCTTGCCCTATCCTGTTCTGGTCTTTCTTAACCAAGCCCTGGTCGGAGCCCTGTGACTCATCAATACATTTCATCTTGTCTCTCCCTGGTCTGGCCCCCACCCGAGAACAGGGCCCTGAAGAGACATTGGCAGGGGTCCTGTTTGTGCTCCTTAAAAGCACAGCCCCTAGGATGTGTTCAGTGAATGCCTGTTGAGGAAAAGAACAAATCAAAGCACAAGGATAAAAGAAAAAATAATAATAATCTTCCTTTTGCCCACTCTTATCTCATAAGGGGCTCCTACCTGGGTCATGATCTCAGAGTCCTGGGATGGAGCCCCACGTCATCAGGCTCTCCCTCTGCCCCTCCCCCCGGATCATTCTCCCTCTCTCTCTTTCTCTCAAATAAATACATTTTAAAAATCTTTTAAAAAATACTAATATATGGGTGCCTGGGTGGCTCAGTGGGTTAAGCCTCTGCCTTCGGCTCAGGTCATGATCTCAGGGTCCTGGGATTGAGCCCCACATTGGGCTCTCTGCTCAGCAGGGAGCCTACTTCCCCCTCTCTCTCTACCTGCCTTTCTGCCTACTTGTAATCTCTGTCTGTCAAATAAATAAATAAAATAAAATCTTTTAAAAAATACTAATATATTCCTGGTAGAAAGCTAGATTTATATTATTCTCAAGTACATGTGTACATCACCATATTTCCATAAAAGCATTCCTTGAAAGTTAATTATAGTCAAAAATTTCTCCATTGATTTCCATTTTACATTCGAGAAAAATGGGGAAAAAGCATTTTCTATTGTAACAGAATCATCTTAAAATTTAACAATATGTAAAGTAAAATTACTTAGAATGACAATGACTTTCTGATGGAAATATTCGTAATAACACTCAATCTAAATCTCAAAGCTAGGATATATAAGCTCATCTGTACAGCCATTGTTTTACTTTATTATTATTTTTTTAAGTAATCTCTATACCAGTGTGGGGCTCGAATTCATGACCCCGAGGTCAAGAGTAGCATGCTCTATCCACTGAGCCAACCAGGTGCCGCTGGCCATCATGTTAATGTTTAGTACAGAAACTTAAAATTACAAAAGAAAGAGTAATCTTAAAATTCAATGAGACAGGGTACCTGGGTGGCTCAGTAGGTTAAGTGTCTGACTTTTGAGTTTGGCTCAGGTCATGATCTCAGGGTTGTGAGGTCTAGCCTTGCCTGCATCAGGTTGGGTATAGAGTCTGCTTGGGATTCTCTCCCTCCGTCTGACTCCCAGCCCCTACCCTAGCCACTCATGCTTGGTTCTCTCTCTCTCTCTCTCTCTCAAAAAAAAAAAAAAAAAAAAAAAAAAAATCAATGAGACAAACCAGACTGAAGTCTATCCACCCCCTTTCCTAATTGTCCAGGAAGAACACAGTCTTCTGATTGTTTAGACTTTCTGTTTGTTTGCTTGTTTGTTTTAAAGATTTGATTTGTTTATTTGTCATAGAGGGAGAAAGCACAAGCAGGGAGAGTAGCAGGCAGAGGGAGAAACAGGCTCCCTGCTGAGCAAGAAGCCTAATGCGGAACTCAATCCTGGGACTCTGGAATCATGACCTGAACTGAAGGCAGATGCTTAACCAACTGAGCCACCCAGGCGCCCCCCTAGACTTTGTTTTTTAAACTGGCAATCTTTTTTTTTTTTTTTTTAAGGTTTTATTTATTAGAGACAGAAAAAACAAGCTGGGGGCAGAGAGAGGGGGGAGAAGCAGACTCTTTGGTGAGCACGGAACCTGATGTGGGGCTTGGTCCCAAGACCCCGGGATCAGGGCCTGAGCTGAAGGCAGATGCTGCACCTAGTAAGCCACCAGGTGCCCCTAAACTGTAATCTTTTTAATGAACAAAACACTATGATCTAAAAGAAGAAAGCATGAAAACAATTCAAAAATCATGATTTTAAATGCAGAGTGGGTGACAGAGGAAATGTTTCCTTAACTGGAAGGTGGAAGAGGCCTAAGAGTCCAGAGAAAGCGGCACAGGGTCTCCGACGCTTCCTTGCTCCACCCCTTCCGGGGCGACAAGCGCAGCCAATCCTCCGCAGTCCCGCCACTGCTTTAGTTGTAGTTAATATTCACAAATCCTTCAAAAACTCCCTCTTATATACATATTATCTAGAAACCTCTGCTGCCTTTCAACTAATAATAACTTCATTTTATTGTTTCTTTTTTTAAACTGAGCTACAGTTGACATATAACTGCACTAGTTTCAAGTGCACCACATAGTGATGTGATGCGTGTGTTGTAAAATGATCACCACACTCAATCTCCTTAACATCCACTACAGTTACAGCTTTTTCTTGTGATGAAATCTTAAGACTCTCTTAGCAACTTTCATATATACAACACAGCACTGTTAACCTCAGTCACCATGCTGTATATTACATCCCCACAACTTAACTTATGACTGGAAGTTTGTACCTTTTGATCACCTTCAGCCATTTCTTCTTTTCCCATTATTGTTATTCTATTGCTTGTTTTCTGTCGCTGCTCAACAGGAAACTAGCCTCCGGCCAGGCGCTCCCTTCCTCACTCACACACCCCTCGTTCATTCAGTTCCCTTAGCCTCATTCTCCACGGCTCTTTATCTGTACTACCATCGCCCGCCTCACCCGGTATGCCACCATGGAATGCCCTCCCCTTCCTTTATCTATTTTTAACCCTACCACCTTTCAAAGTCCATCTCAACTACTTCTGGAAACTACTTCGAATCACTCTACCAAATCCTTCCCTTCTCTGCATAGTAAATATTCATTTCTGTAAATTTTTTTTAATAAATTCATTTTTTCCACTAATTATATGCTCTATAGAGTCTATACAGCTCTGTTCGCTTTGGACTATATTAGACTCTGGAGCCATACCTAAGTGCAAGTCATTGTTTCTACTGTCATTGAACGTAAGATCATGGGTGGATTTTATATAGGTAGATAGGTAAAATATATATACATTCTTGCATATACATACGTATATACACACAAAAGTATATGTATGACAGGGGTGCCTGGGTGGCTCAGTGGGTTAAGCCTCTGCTTTCGGCTCAGGTCATGAACGTAGGGTCCTGGGATCGAGCCCCACATTGGGCTCTCTGCACAGCGGGGAGCCTGTTTCCCCCCTCTCTCTCTGCCTGCCTCTCTGCCTACTTGTGATCTCTCTCTGCCAAATAAGTAAATAAAATCTTTTTAAAAAAGTATATGTCTGACAAACAATAGAAATAACTAATAATACAAGTTACCAGTTCAATTTCATAATGTGTAAGAGATTGTAGTTTCTCAATAAGTGAGTGAACAAAAAAGAATATGTTTGTATAATACGTTAATTGAACATGTTTCAGATTGGGTTCCCCCAGAAGCAGTCTTTGAGAAACAGACTTGGACCCAGGTAGCTGATCTGGGCACTGATCCCAAGAGCATGCATCAAGGAGTGGGAAAGGTCAAACAAAATAGGGATAAAGTCAACAGAGCTTATTAATGGCCCGATGACCATTGTGGGCAAAAGAGGTTTGATCCTGCTGCAAAGCTGTCCTTTCAGGAATGGGAAGGAGTCTCTCGCTTTCACTGGTTGAGTGTTACCCCCATGAATAATAAATCGGTGGCCCTTCCAGGCTGTCCTGTGCTTATGCTGAACAAGTCTCTGGGCTCTAGAGGAAACTCTGGTTGAGAACTTGGGAAACATAAGCACTCTTGGGGCATATGGGAACTGGTCACCGGGACTGCAATAGTCCTCAGAGGCAGGCCCAGAGAATACGGGGTGGGGCATTCACAGCACTACTATAAGATATAATCCCTTATTACCTTTCCTTCCCCAAAACCCACTGAAGTGACAGAAGTGGAATAAAGAGGTATAAACCTAGAAGGGCAAATAGAACAGGAGAGAAGAGAGGACAAGAGAAGATGGGAGATATCAACAAATTGTTAGAAAAGGGACAGCTGATAGAGTAAGGAACCAAACTCCCAGACGCTGTAGAGGGGAAGGCAATGGGAAAAACAGTCAATTCCTACCACCGAACTCCAGAAAGTTTCAGGAAGAGGAGGGTGAGCACTTTGTGCCTTATTATTTCGGGGAGAGGATCTCTTCATTCGGACAAACAGTGAGAGATGTTCTTGTCTGGATGTTCCAATATACATAGAAGAATGTGGATGGATGCTGAGTAGCCAGTGGATAGGCTGGGGCAGTTTTAAAGCTATTGTCTCTTAGCTCTGCGACACTGGGGACAGGACACCACAGACCACACCTCTGCTTTGCTGTCCCATTTTGTAGCACAATTCTTCCTAAACCTGTCTTTACCATGCTTAATTTCTTTCAGTTCTTCAAATTTATCATGTTTCTCTTCCTACCAAGCTTTCACCCACGCTTTTTTGTGCCTAAAATGCTCTTCCCCCTCTTTATATGTGATTTCCAATTTCCAAGGTGATGTCCATTAGGTAGACATACATTTACATATCTCTGGTTTTGTTCATCCTGCTCCCTTAGCCTAGAATATCCTTTATCCCTACCCTTCTCTATCATTTGTCTAAACTCAATGGAAATACTACCCTTTTGTGAAACCTTTATCCTCCAAGCTAAAACGAATCCCTCTTTTCTTTGTTTTTGCATAATACAATGTGGATATTCATATTTTTCACTTATTTCAATTATTAGTCTCAATTTGACAGCTATTTATTAAGTACAAGGATGTGACCGGCACTGTCCTAAGCTCTGTAGTAGCAGTAAACAAATTTGTTGCTTTATGATTCATTATAATTTCTTGTTTACAGATACATCACCTCCAGTATACTGCAAACTCCTTCAGGGCACACATCTTCTCCAACTTGCTCAACCCATAAGGTACTAGCAGAGTATGTGACAGTCATTTGATAAATGCCAGTTCAATGATCCATTTAATGGATGGTCTGGTATTAAAATAAACTCAACTGTTGAGAAATAAGTCCTGGGGACATCCTAATTCAGCCCCTTTGTGATACATACGGGAACCTGAGACTTCCAGGATCAGGAAGGGTAGAGCCTCCAATTCCTGAATTCTAAATCAATGCTCTTTTTACTAGGGGCAAAGAAGAAGAAATAAATTGTGTGGTAGAATCTGCTGTACCAAGTACTTCTTCACTGACAATTCTTCTAATGGTCCCTAGCAGGGAAGTGACTGGTGTTAACCCTGAGGGGTCACTCCTTTTGTCCCTGGTGCCACTTTCAGAGATGCAGGGCCATGTGGAGGAGGACTGAGTGAAGTACACAATTGGCCCAGGTATCACTGCCTATTTATCTCCTCCCAAGAAGGGCTTTGGGGTAGATGTTTTCTTGGGTCCGTATAAGGAATGCACAACATTTATGGAAAATTTTCTGAAGCCCATAGGAACTCCTGGGGATTTTCTGGAGAACAGCAATAAATATTATTTCTATATGGTTGAACGCAAAACACAGAAATGTATAGTCTGTAAACACTAAAGCAATTGTTTCACAAGGGCCTCCCAACTTTCTCTGGGAGAGAATTTCTCTGAATTCCACTAAAAAGCAGATAGGACTACAGAGTGAATTAATTTGGTTGGCTGGCTTTATCTGGTTTCTCATTTTCTTTCAATTTAAACCTGAATGTCAAAGAGCTTTGTTCTCAAGTATCTATCTGGCAGACTCCTGGCTGAGAAGCTCAGTATTAAATTATGAGACTGTACCCAGTTTTCTTTATTGTACAATACTTTGCACTTGCCAATATCCTTGATTAATGCAAAATAGGACCTTGAAACATCAGTCATTATAAAGCTGGTTTGATTACTCTTGATAGTTATCTTTAGGAAGAAGCTTATTCCCTGTATAAGACATCAGGCTGCAAATTTAAATACAGACTATCACTAAAATGCCTAAAGTAAGGAGGTTAAAAAAAAAAACCACACACAAAAAAAAGAACCCCCCACCAAAACCCAACAACACCTCTTCATGCTTCCAGCCAAAGGGCAAAAGAGAAGAGCTGTGCTGTTGAAGGTACTGAAAATGTTTTTGCTCGTTTGGAGATGATGATGATGAAATCATTTTTGAAAGGGAACATCGGATTTAATTCTGAGTTAAGAGACTTTGCCTACAGATAGGAACATTCTATACTGGTAACTCTCTTTCATTTTTCAATAATTCTACTGCCTTATTTCAGGTACTATAATCATCACATATTATTTTATATTCTATGATATTGTGAATCTAATAATGGGTGTTAATTCCAGCAGAGCTATTGCTGTGATCAATGCTCCTGTTGGTCTGATACATTGGATCCAATTACAGCTACAAAGCAGAGAACTGGCAAGCCTGACAAAAGATGGATGCCAAAATATGTCCTTCTGTAGTTTAAAAATGTGTAACCAAAGGAGCTTCTACTTTTGCAGTTATGTTAATCAAAGGAAATAGGATCTGATGATAAGAGGTCCATTTTGCCAAGATGCCACAGCTATAAATTATTAATATAGAGGGCTGATTTGAATTACTCATTAATATATTGGTTTAACGTAGACAGACAAACCACTAATTTAAAATGGATACTGAATGTGAAACTTGAGTAACATGTTTGACATGACAATGACAATCTTAATATATTTTTCTTACAGGATATGCATAAAACTCCAAATAATCATATTAAGTTAGATCTCCCTCTGATCTAAGTGTGTGTGTGTGTGTGCATAGTTGTAGGTTTTTGAAAATTTCATTTCATCATATATCATCACATTTAACTGCAGAATATACTGAAACCAAGTTTAAAAAAATATTTTGGAAAATGTGGCTATGAAATATAGCAAGTATAATTACTACTTCAATATAAATTGAAGATAATGGCTTAACTTCTCAAAAGAAAATAGAGATATGGGCACATTTAAAGGTGCTTTAAAAACCTCTTCAAGTAGGACAGCTGAAGACTTTCAGGCCATGAAAATGGATCATAGAGAATGGATTGTAAAATGGGTACCAGATGCTCATTTTTTTTTTTTTAAAGATTTTATTTATTTATTTGACAGAGAGAGATCACAAGTAGGCAGAGAGGCAGGCAGAGAGAGAGAGGAGGAAGCAGGCTCCCTGCTGAGCAGAGAGCCCGATGTGGGACTCGATCCCAGGACCCTGAGATCATGACCCGAGCCGAAGGCAGCGGCTTAACCCACTGAGCCAGCCAGGTGCCCCCCAGATGCTCATTTTTAAATTTTATATCATAGTTATGGTTTCATCAACAATAAAAATCATAGTTTCTCTTAATAGATTATCATTATAAAAACTGAAGCTGAACATGTCTTTGGGAAGCTAGTGATCGTTACCTAGCGCCATGTTTCCTGTTGCTTGGGCTAGGGTTGAGATGGAAACTGATCTCTGGCATGGGAGGGTCTGCTGCTTTACAGAGCACATGCCAGGCTGGAGGAGATGAGCGGATGCCTGAAGGCACAAGTGTCTGTGGCCATTAGACAAAACCTTAACCTGCCAATAAAAGCCTACAGGGCACCCTTGGAGAATACAAAATTAAGATAAATAGGTCATAGGTTCAACTCTGACAAGAATTAAATATAGGAAGTGCTTGAAGTGGTACCCAGCACACAGTAAATGTGACAGCGCCCTGGGTATTGTTATATGGCGCAGTCCGAAGAAGGGGGTAGAACTCTTGAGGAGTTCTCGTCACGTGTGGTCCTGACTGGAAGCAGATGGGCACCAGAGCACGCACACCTGGTACTCTCCCCTCCCACCGAAAATTCCTGTGTATATCGACCACAAGCATGATGGGTCTCCTTTGTGCCTGCTGTTCCTAGTAGGTGGTATTTGAGACCAGGAGAACTGATGTTCTACGGAGAGATGATGAAGAGATGAAGACTTATCATTCTCAGTATTTTCCTCATTAGTACAGACCGGTAACTGACCTTGACTTCAATATGGTATAAAGTCATGTCTTAAGTCTGCAACACTGCAACGAACCTGAGAATATCATTTAAACTGTGAATTCAGATGAAGTGTTATTTCTCATGAAGTAGAAATTCTCTATTTACCACAATAAGCCAAGGGGAAAAACCTCACCTATGACAACTTCTTATGTCATGTAACATATATCCTTTGGAAAATACCTTCCTGAATACCTAGAGGACACATACCATTTCTCTTTCTCAGGCAGAGTCAGTGTACTGTCCTCGCTCTTAAAGCTCTTTGCTTATATTTTTATAATATGACTTACAGCACTATACTGTAATTTGCCTATTAATGTTTCATTTGCTCTTTTTATTCCAACACCTCCCACATATTTTCATTCGTTCATTTATGTAACAAATATATTGAGGACAGACTCTGTACCATGCAGTGCGCTTACAAGTACAAAAGCCACCAGAATTACACCGGCAAAGTCTTCCGACATGGTAATTCATTTCAATTACAAAACACAGAGGATAAAATAACCATTGATATACTTAATAAGCTTAAAAACATGCAAGCTTGAAAATATGAGTGAGGAATAAGAAAGAGATTATAAAAACAAAACCAAGTAGAAAATCCAAGTAGAACTTCTAAAAATGAAAAATAAATAACTGAAATTAAAAACATAATTGCTGACTTCAACAGCAGATTAACTCCTGTTGAAAAGAAGACAGAACTGAAGATAGGTACAAAGAAATATTTAAAAATACAGCACAGAGATCAAAGCGAAAGAAAATCTGGGAGTGAGTTGAGGAATAGGGTGGATGGAGTGTTTTCACACTAACGTCATTCATGCCCAGTCTAAGTGCGACCTTCCTTCCGGTCTCCAGTGACACACCCCAGCACACATCAGGTGTTCGGAATCACTAGAAGGAGTCCCTGTACCCCTGGTGCTATCCCACTCCTAGGCTTTTGTGCTGGCTGCTCTCCCTCCCTGGCCTGCTTTTAGTTCTCTTTCCTTCCCTCATCTGGAGGTTGTCTTTGACCTACTTACGAGACAAAGCTCCTTCCTCAGAGCTCAGCTCTATTCAGTGTCAGAGCAGAGGAAGGGAGTAAGAGACAAGTGTCTATCTCCTTTTCACCTGGCCACTGCTATAGTCACATATCTCCTGTCTGGGGCTACTGCTTTGGCTAGTACGGCCATCCACAGCCTTTCTACAGCAGGCACCCAAATGCTGGCTCTCTTGTGGAGTGAATGTGAAAGTTCTCCAGTGCACCCTAAGGAGCCCCCTAACCACACCATTCCCTAATGTGGGGGATCCCGGTCTGGATCCACCACCTCCCGGCTGCATGCTCCCCTCAGTGACTTTCAGTGTTAACATCTAGCACCTTGGGCCTGGCAAGCATCTGATCCCCTCATCCTCTCCCCTGCCAGTGTTAGGAGTTAGCTGGACAGTGAGGTAGTCAGAGCCGGGGTCCCCAACCACAACAGATGGAGTCGGGACAGCCAAGATCAAACAGCACTGATATCCTGTTCTGCAGCTGAGACAGGACCCGCACTAACATTCTACTTTGCAGCCTTGGCAGAAGTGACTTCTGCAAATCATCCTAAAATGAAACAATTAACCACAAAGCACTTGTCAATATCATGGGCAAGGAGCTCCTTGCAAGGAGCAAGTTAAGACATAAACCCCCAGATATCAGCCCCAAAAGCCCATTCGTGTATAGCCATTATCCTAATAGGTAGACAGATACGTGACCAGAGCCCTGATTGGCACGACTCAGCACAGCCTGGTTACTTAACATAGCTCTGCAAAAGAGCTCTTTTATTTAAAAAACAAAAACAAAAACAAAAACGAAACCAAAAAACCCTAAACTTAGAAACTCTGAGGGGAACCCTCTTGGGGCCCCATCCCTCTCCAGGAGCTTGTTTTATTTATTTATGATTTTTTTAAAAATTTATTTGAGAGAGGAGAAAGAGAGAGAGCCCAAGGTGGGGGGAAGGGCAGAGAGAAAGGGAGAAGCAGAGTCCCTGCTGAGCACAGAGCCTGATTCGGGGCTCGATCCCAGGACCCTGAGATCATGACCTGACCTGAAGGCGGATGCTTAACTGACTGAGCCACCCAGGCACCCCTCCAGGAGCTTGATACATTTGCTCCATAAACTTTGCTCTGCTGCCCTCCACTCTTCGTCTGGGCTACCTCTCCATTCTTCAAAGCAGCATGACCAAGAACCTCGGGCACTAAGGGAACAAAAAATCCTGTAACACCAGGTGACTGACTGCTCCTGGGGGAAAACTCTCAACTCGAAGTTCGTGGTCTCCAACCCTCGGGGCTGTCACGAACTCTTTCGCTCATCCTCTGCCCTCCCATTTCTCTCAAGGACAATTGCAAACCTGCATTGCTCTCCTCGAGCACCCTTGCCAACCGGACATTTTCTCTTTCATTGGTGGGAGATGAACTTCCCTATTCCTCAAGCAGAGAGAGGTTTTTCAAAGGATTTGTTTCAGCTTCTCGTGCTCCTGCCAGCCAACTGAACTACTGTCTATGACCACTCCTCCCCGCCTTGCCCTCAGTCTTGAGGGTCAGAAACACTTCCTATGACTGTTCAGGTGTGTCTTCTCATCTGGGTCACCGAAACGCCACCCAAGTTGCCTCCTCTCCTAATCTTCAACTCTTCTTTTTTGTTGGCTTTCTCCTCTCAGTTCACAGAGGTGCCTGGTCTCTTTTACTTTAAATACTTCTCTGGGCCTCTCTGTCTCCTGCTCCGCTCACCCAAACATACTGAAAACCAATGTTTCCCACCAAGGAACTCATTTCCCTCTTTCCTGTTTGCCTCCTTAGAACACCACAGTCTGGCTTCCATTCCTACGCATCAGCTGAAGCTGTTCTCTCTGAAGACCACTGACCTTTTCATTGCTAATTCCAATGAACATTTTTCCGTCTTTGGTCACAGGATGACTCTGTGTCATTTCAGATGGATTAGTCCCCCCCCCCCCCCCCCCTCCACGAGCCCTTCATTTCCTACTCTCTCTCATTCAGAAGATTTTGAGCAGTCAGTGTGGTGCACACCATCCTTGCGACTAAAAATACAGCCTTGAACAAAACCACAAAGTTTCTGTCCTGGAGCGCAGGGATACCGTGCATTACAGGAGCAGAAAGTTGTTAACAACCAAAGACCCATGCGCTGTGCGCCAGACGGTGATGAGTCCTGGGGAGGACAATGAAGTGGTGGGCGGCGTGGGGAGGGTCGGGGGATGAGCAGGCCCCGCAGGGTGGGTGCGGTGGGAGGTCTCCCTGGGAAGGCGGTGCTTAGCAGCAAGCTGAAGGAGCCGGGCAGGAAAGGCATGTGGAGTAGAGGAGTGCGGCGTTGCAGTCGGAGGCAAGGGTCACCACAGGTCCCAGAGGCTGGAGGGCACCCGGCCGTCGCTGGGACGGCCCAGGGTCTAAGAGATCGTGGCAGAATGAGCAGGGAAGAGAAGGGACAGGAGGGGAAGCCAGGAAGGAAGCTGGGAGCTAGATCAGAGCTACTCTTGCGTGAGATGACAAGTCCCTGGAGGGTTTTTAAGCAAAGGAAGGACATGACTTCTTTTTAATAAAATCACTTTGGCTTTTAAGTGAAGAAAGGCCAATGGGGAATCCGGGGAGGGGAGAGGTCCTGAGCAAAGAGACCACTGCAGGCCCCGTGTGAGCAGTAACTGTGAACAGGACCAGAACCAGCGGGGGAGGTGACCAGTTTCTCGATATATTCCAGAAGCGGAGCTGCTGTAAGAGCAAGCCGAGGGCGACTCCAAGGTGTGCGGGGATGAGATTCCCTATCCCGCTGCCTGCGCGTCACACCGTCCTCACAGACCTCCCGCCTCTTCCAGCTGCGCTCTTGCGGCTCTCCTGGCAGCCCTACTGGACTGCCCAAGATGACCACCGTGGCTTTCTTCCCATCTGCCCCACATCAGTGCGGCACTAACTCTGATCAGTCGCGGGGGACAGGCCAGGCCCCAGCAGCCTCACCTCCAAAGCTACAGGTCAGCTTGTCTCTCTCCCAGGCCAGAGTCAGATCCTGACTATGATCTCAGGCATGAGTCAGGCGCTGGTTCTCCAATTCCAGGAAGCATATGTCAAAGCCTCTCTCCCTGGGGCTGAGTGTGAGCGGCAGTGTCCCCCCTCCCCCAAAGGGGGTCCAGTTACCTGCTCAAAGCCTGGCAACAGTCCTCCTCCCCAGAACTCTCCTCCCCAGGTTCTTTCTGTCCTGCCACAGTGTCCCCTTAAAATCTTCTGAACTCTCTCTTGCTATGTGTGTGTGTGCGCATGTGTACATGTGTGTACATGTGCGAGTGTGAGTGCATGTGCGTGCGTGTGTGTGAGTGTGGTGACGGTGGGGCTCTAGGTTTTCATCCATTTTTTAAAAAATTTTTTATCCATTTTTTAAAAAATCATCCATTTTTTAAAAAATCTCCACACATGGACTGGATATCTGGTATCTATTTTATTATTAACACCTAAAGCAAAAAAGAGAGTCAGAAAGGGTCCCATTGAATGTTCTAATACACATACATAGCCTGGCTAATATAGTAACCTCACTCCTGAGTTTTTATTTGGAGAGTTTGGAACCTGTAGCTCTAACCTACCCTCCCTCAGTTGCGCACTATTGTTATCTAGCATTTTTGTTCTTTTCCTAACACCACAAATTAGATATTACAATTAATTTTAAAGGCTAATCTGTTTAGATTTGACATACATATTTACCAAGTTCTCTTGGTGGGGAGGGGTAGAGGGAGAGGGAAAGAGAGAATCCCAAGCAGAGTCCATGCCCAATGCTGAGCCTGATGCAGGGCTTGGTCTCACAACCTGGAGATCATGACGTGAGCCAAAATCAAGAGTCGATGCTCAACAGATCAAGCCACCGAGGTGCTCCTACCAATTTCTTTGTTCACTATTCTTCTCAGTCTTCAGACCTTTCTCCTGGAATATTTCCTTCTTCCTGAAATAAATGTTTACAAGTTCCTTTACTGGGACTCCGTGGTGATAAAACTTGCTTTTTATTTGAAACATCTTTTCTTGGAAAGCCTCTTCATTTCACTCTTGTTCTTTAATGACTACCTTGTTGTAGGTTGACAGATATTGTTCCCTAAGAAAGCAGACAATATTCCATGTCTTCTTGGTTTCTTGTTGAGAAGTCTTCTCTTTTATTCTTTCATAGATCATCTGTCTTTCTCAATACCTCCGGTGTTGTAGACGTTCATTCTAACATGTGAGTCTGCAGATTTCTGTAGTTACTTATCCTATTTGTATATATATCGTGCTCCCTGTATCTTAGATTGCATGCTTTTCATCAGTTCTGGAAAAATGATCTTCTATTAGCTCATGAAATGTTGCCTCTAATTGGCCACTACACTTCATTTATCATTTGTGTCTCAGTTTTTAAAAAAATATTTTCTACCTTCTTGGCCTCTTTGTTGCATTCTGTAGAGTTTCTCTGGATACACATTCCAATTCACCAATTCTCACTTCAGTCTTATCACATCTAGCGTTGAATCCATCTATATCCACTGAGTTTTTACTTCCAAACAGTTTTATTTTTCCTTTCTGTAAGTTTTATTCGGTTATTTTCCAAATTTGTCTAGTCATCTGTCCCTCACTGATTCCATCCTTTTCTTTTTCTTTAAATATCTCACAGCCAGCTAATATTGCGTGGCTAATAGTTCACAGCTGAAATCCTTGGAGGCTGAATTCTGCTGTGTGCGTCCTTGTAGACTCAAGCATGGAGGCTTATTCCTTGTGTTTCTGGCAAACACAGACTGTGAGATCGTGTTTGTTTTGAGGTTAATCTGTAAGAGTCTTGGGTCTCAGTGGGGCCCCCAGAAAGGCTCTGTATTTTTGTCAGGAGCTGGGATGCACACTGGAAGCCAGGGCAGCCCCCTTTGAGTGCCCCACTGAGCGCCAAGTCCGAGACTCCACTTCCTCCCCGCTGCCAGCTCAGGGGTGCTGATGTCAGCATTCGCCCTCAGGGAAACCTGTCTTTACAGTCCTTCACGCTCTCAGCTCCCTGCTCCAAAGAGGTTCCAGGTCTCGGGTTTACACGGCATGGTTTTTGTTCTGTTTTGCCCTTAGAGATTTCCTTTGGTTCCCCAAATCCCAACAATGTATCAAAAGGTATCTTTTATCCAGAATCTAGGTTGTTGGGGTTTTTTTTCCCTGTAGCGGGAAGCTCTTCAGAGCCTCTAGTCCACCACACTACTGAAAATGTAAGAAGTCCGGAGTATAGTTTTCATCTGTAGATAATGAAAAGCCATTAGAGGCTGTTTTGAAGGCTTGTGTGTTAGATCTCTGTGGAGATTATGCGACTGATAGGAGTGAGGTTCCGGAGCAAAGATCACTGACAAAGGTATCCTAATAGAGCAGGCGACGACAGATGACAAGAGCCCCCAAAGTAGGGCCAGAGATGACAGTTAAGATATGATTGTCATAGAACTGTCACAATTTAGTGACTGAATATTTCTGAATAATTAAGCTTTCCCAAAGTCTGTGGGTAGTAAAGGGCTAATAACTCTCATTAGCGAAGCGCGAAGTACTCCTTTCTGAGCTTTTCTTTTCTCAATCAAATGAGTCAAATACCTTCCAGGAAGCAAGACGTCCTTTTAATCTATATTTATTCAAAGTCTTTGACCTTGGAACGAACCACACAAAGCTATCAAGATTTGTAACAGCGACAGCCCTTTGCTTATCTTGCGGCAAGGCCATACTGTGAGCTGATCCCGAGCATAAAAGAAACACCTGCTGCCAAACCCTGAGGCACTTCCGAATACCTCTGTAGGGCATTAGTGCTGCCATCTCTCTCTGTCTCTCTCTCACACACGCACACACGTGTGCACACACACATGCTATAACATCTTTCAAAAGGGAAAACGGACCCTTGTAGGAGTCTAATCAACCCATGAGAAAGTAGGTCATCCATCGTCTACCTCACCCAGTCCTCTGAAGCATACGAAGCCATAGGAAGAGGAGAAAGCAAGTACCATTATTTGCATTTTGTGCAAATGGCTAACTTCAGGGAAGGTGAAGCTGTGGTTTGAACCTGCGGGCGTGCTGGACTGAAATCAATAACGAGGGCACAGAGATGAACCCCTGGACAATACAATTCTGCCCTCAGAATTGAATTAAGGGATTGGGCATGTCTGGTGATGACCTATATTTGAGGTTTGTGGTGCCTTTTTTTTTTTTTTTAATAGTAATGGAATGCTCAGATCTCTGAAATGCAGAGCACACATATAACCAGCATCCCAAAAGCAGAGTTAAGATTTTTTTTTTAAAAATGAGGTGTCTCCACAAAAGAGGGACTGATTCGAGAAGTAGGAAAAACAATCATCTAAGCCCCAATTTGGTTACTTTAGTGTACTGATATTCAGCATTTCCAGAACACAGTGATTGATATGGATGTCTCAAAGGAACCTCAAATGGAACATATCCAAAACACGGCCTTTAACATACCCCCCGAACAGCTGTCTCCCCACCGTCTCCCCCTTCTCAGTAGCACCATCACGCGCTGCTTCCCAAAGGCAGATGCTAGGGCTCATCCTCGTCCCACCCCGTCCTCATTCCAACCACCAGTCACCAGCAGTCCTGAGGGCTGAACCCCAAAACCAGTCTCTGATCTGTACACCTTTCTCCATCGCCCGGCCTCCGCCCTCAGTCATGGTCACTTGGACAGTCTACCTACATTTTTCATTCATCTTTCTGCTTCTGACTCCCCCATAATGCCTTCTCTCCCAGTTTATATTTAAGTGAATACAGGCCAGATGACAGCATTCGTGTGCTTCAAACGCTCCCACCGTGCTCAGAATTCCATCTGAAACCCCTCCCTCTGACTGCCCGTCCTGCGTGACATGGCTCTGTCTACTATTCGCTGAACTCTGCTCATACCACTGTCCCCTGATTCGCTTGCAATTCTAGGAGCAAGCTAACCTCTTCTTCCTGCCCCTGGGCCTTTGAACTTGCTGTTCCCTCTGCTTAGAATGCTCCTTCCAGGCCTCTTCATCCTTATCTCACCGCACACCATCTCTGTGTGGGGCCTTCTCTTACTGCCCTAACTAAAACTTACATGCGCGCATCCCAGTGCATTTCCTTAATAGCACAGGTTACAGCCTGTACTATTTTTTTGTTTATTACTGGTTACCTTCACCAGAACAGAAGTTTCTTGAGGTAGATAGGGACTGCCCTGCTCACAGCTATATCTCCATGCCTACCACCAGTGCTGGACACATGATAGAAACTCGAGAAGTACCTGTTGAGTTAAAACCAAATTTCTCAAGCTTCCCTTTTAGAATCTTATTCCTGTTTATCAACCAATACCTAGTTGTTGATAGCTATTTCAGTTTATTCTATAAAAAGCTGGGCAATCTCCGGTTTGGCTCAAATTTGGAGAGCTGCTTTCCTAAGTTGGGGTCTAGGGAAAACCTAGCATTACAATCAGTAAGAATTATAGCAACACTCCTTATTAGAATTAAAATGAACCAATCTTGTGGCTTTGTTGAATAGAATTCTGTTTCAGCCAAGACTCGCGCGTACTGAGCTTCCTTCTAGATCTCGTTTCCATCTTTACTCAGACAACCTCCCCAAAAGCTTCCACTCTTCTCCCTTCAATATCTGACCAATTTCTGACTCATCCAGGATTCAATTCAGTAAAGAACCGAGAACCCAGTCTGTGCCAGGCACCATGCTAGGAACTGCGGCCTAGAAGTTGAAGGTAGAAGGATGATGGTGAACTACTAACAGGCAGAGTCTCTCCACGCCCCTCCCCGCAAGCTGAATCCCCAAGGCCCTTCCCCAAGCACAGTCACCTAAATACAAGCTCCTGCTGCCCAAGAAGAACCGTCTTGATGGGTCAGAGATGAAGACTTCGATTCAAAACAAAAGCCAGATTAACTTGTCACAGAGGGAGTTTGGGGAGACTATCACTTCAGCCAGACTCTCCCTGCCCTACTCCTCCAAGTATCCACCTCAGACTAGAGGTCTCCTGAGGGAGGAGACAAAGAGAAGAAGCAAGAGTTAGATACTGGCAAGGAGGTCTTGTGCCCTGAGTCTGCCCAGAGCCCAGGCATGGGAGCCGGGGAGACCAGGGGGAGGCCAGCCATCCCTCTACCCACCAAGTACTTCTCGAGCATGTACTGCCGGCTGACCACACCTCTAGGCCCTGTGCGCTCAGCAGGGAAGAGAACAGGAGAAAACGTTCTTTCCCTCATGCTGCTTTCATTCCGAGGGTGAAGGGGATGTCTGCTTGTTCCCCCAGTGGAGCTTGGAAAAGTGAGTGACATTTAGAATCCCCCCACCTGTCTTTACCTCGTGCCAGTGGCCCAGGATGGCAGCAGCTGAACAGTGATGCAGGGGGGCGGGTCTGGGAACAGGGCACCTGGGGCAGTCATTCGGAGACCCCCGCCACGTGCGACAGGCGTGGGCGGAGAGAGAGAGAGGCAGAAGGGAGAGGGCTTCACCAGTGGGACAGAGAGGATGCCGCAGACACAGCCCCGTACCTTCTACCTGCACAGTGCTATTAAGATACCAGTGGACTCTGGCGGAAAGAGATGTAGACAATTAGACAACAGTGAGCTGTTTCCTCTCAGCAGAAGACAGTTTTAAGAGATGCCCATCCCCAAAGTCCTGATGCTAAAGCTGGTCTCTGAAACTTGAATGCCACCCTCGAGAGGAGGGAGAAAAGGAAATCCTGAACTGACTGAGTTTAAACCAGAAATGACTGAGGAAACAAAATAAGCTTTTATTTTCGGTCATCAGGAAATTTAAGATTATCTTGAATTGTAAAAAATATATAGCTACTTCTTTTGGCACACTGGGGGGGGGGGGGTCATAGCTTGAAAATATCATGCCGATGACTCAGGGATGAATAAGACCCACCTCCGCCTTTGAGGGAGGCTCCTCCATCTCTCAGAAATCCCTTGGTCTTGCCTCCCCACAAAGAGCTGCTCAGCTCTCTCTCTGCCCTCCAGACTTTCCTCCCTCTACAACCCACTACCTTGAGTAACAGCATCCAGAAACTGAGGAGAAATCACCCATGCTCTCTTTGGGCTCTTGCCACATCAGAGACAGATCCTGCTTTCAGACCAGACTTGAGGTGATGTGAGAGGAAAAGCTAAATAAATAAAAGCTGGGCCGTCACCAGGGCTCTTGTATATTCCCTCTTTATATCCTTGAACGTGATCTCAAATTTTATGTGTTTCGAGCACTTCTTCCTTTTCAACAGACTATCCCTTGGCTAATGTAACAATCAAGTGTCAACCAGGGATGAGGAAAATCCTACAATATTTCAAAAGCTGACTCTGCCGGTAGTGAACCTCATCGGTAAACTTGGGAGTACAACCATGTGCTGCTCCTGCTGCTCTTCTACAAAACTATGATAACTCTTCTCTGGAGACACTACTAAAGTATACGCCAAAAATACAGAAAGAACATTGGGAGGGTGACTGTATTCCATTTAGGGGTATTTCAAAGGACACTTATTTAGTGGATATTTAGTGGATATTTACTATATGCTAAACACTGGCTTAGAGGGAACAAGACACAGACCTCTCAAAAAGAAATCATAGTCAAGTCAATGGAACAGAATAGGGTGCCCAGAAATAAACCCGCTCCTATAATGATCAACTAATTTACTACAAAGCAACCAAGTAAGAGACAGTCTCTTGAGTAAATGGTGGTGGGAAGACAGGACAGCCACACGCAAAAGAATGAAGCTGGACCACCACCTTCCACCGTATACACAAATCATCTCAAAATGCCTCAAAGATTTCGGGTAAGACCTCAAGCCATGACACTCCTTAAGGAAACACAGGTGGCAAGCTCTGTGACGTGTCTTGGTGAGGACTGTTTTAATTGGACACTAAAAGCAAAGACAACAAAAGCAAAAGACGGGAAATAACAAGCGTTGGTGGAGATGTGGAGAAAGGGAGATCTTGTGCACTGTGGGTGGGAAGGTAAGTTTGTGAACGCACTGTGGAAAACAGTGCGGAGGTTTCTCAAAAAATTAAAAACAGAAATACTGTATGATCCAGCAATTCCACGTCCAGGTATTTAACTGAAGAAAATGAAAACACTAACTTCGAAAAGCTATCTGCTCCTCTGTGTTCACTGCGGCATTATTTACAACAGCTTAGATATGGAAACAATCTAATCTAAATGTCCACTGATGGATGAATGGGTACAGAAAATGGGACACACACACACACACACACACAGAGGATTATTTAGCCATAAAAAGGAAGGAAATCTAGCCATTGCACCATGGATGGAACTTGACTACATTACACTAAGTGAAATAAGTCAGACAGAGAAAGACAAACTCCTTATAATCTCACTGATGCGTAGAATCTAAAAAACAAAAGAAAGCCGATCGACCAACCAAACACAACAAGCTCATGGGTATAGAGAACACCCTGACAGTTGCCAGAGGGGGCAGGGGCTGGGCAAGATGATAAAGGGGGTTAAAAAGTACAAACTCTCAGCTACAAAATAGGTCAGTCAAGGAGACCTAATGTATGGCATGGGGGCTCTTAGTTAATACCACTGTACTGTCTATTTGAAAGCTGCTAAACAGCAAATCTTGAGGATCATCACGGTATTCTCTGCCTAAGAAAAAAACTGTGGCGAAGTACTGGTGATAGATGTTAACTAGACTTACGGTGGTGATCGTTTTGCAATATACACAAATACCGAATCATTAGGCTGTACACCTGAAACTAACATAATGTTCTACGTCAGTTATATCTAAATTAAAAAATCATGGTCTAGTTGGTTTGACAGCAGGGAGGAATAACAGGCAATTACGAGAAGGAATCGATGCTAGATCTGGAGCACGCAGACCCCAGAGGATGAGCAGTAACCCTTCCTTCGGTGTGTCAGAAAAGGCTTCCAGGGAGAAAAAGCATCTTAGTTGAATCTTAAGGATTCACACAAATAAATTCACATGCAAGGGGTGGGGCTTCCCAGCCGAGGAAGGGGCACGTGCAAAGCACTGGAGACAACATGGCCTTTAAGAAAAGTAGTTCAGCAACTATAGCTGGACCATCACATGTGACAGGGGAGGAGGGTGGTGACAGGTACAGCTGGAGAGAAAACCAGGAGCTTATCTGCCATGCTAAGGTGCTAAGACTTCATCCTAGGGGAGCTTCTCACAGTTGTGACCTGATTAGAGTTGCATTTTAGAAATGTCTGAAGTCTCTAATTCTGTTTTGACCCAGTTGCTCTTTCTAACTTGCCTCCTCCGTTCCTTTCTTTCCACCACCTCCACAGCCACCTTCTTGAAGTAAGGTTGTATCACGTCCTTGCTTAGAACACTTTGAAGGCTCCCCATTGTTTTTCAGACACAACGGACACCCTTCAACATCGTTCATCAGGAGACGGGGCACACACGCCGGGCTTAGTCTGTCAGGATTGTGATAACAAAATGCCACAGACTGGGCAGCTTATGAATAACAGAAATTTATTCCTCACAGTTCTGGAGGTTGAAGTCCAAGATCATGGCGCCAGCACAGTCAGGGTCTGGTGAAGGCTGCCAACCTCTCACTGTGTGCTGGCAGGGTGGAAGGGGCTAGGCAGCTCGATGGGGTCTCTCATAAATCACTAAATCCATCCACGAGGGCTCCATCCTCCTGACCTAATCACCTCCCAAAGGCCCCACCTTCTAATACCATCACTTCGGGCATGAAGTTTTCAGGATATGAATTTGGGGGGGGGGGCACAAACACCCAGATGACAGCAACGTCCCTTTGCCTAGGGACTTGAGCATTACATCTGTGATCCTGGCATAATTATTCATCCTGCTGCCCTTCACATCAAAAGTGTCCTGGTCTCAGGGCTCCCGAGTGGCTCAGTCGGTTAAGTGTCTGCCTTCTGCTCGGGTCACTTTCTCCAGAAAGCCTCTCCTAACACCTGAATCAGGGACAGGTGCCCTCCCGGGTGCTTCCCTGTCCTCTCCCTATTCTTACACTTACCTCACTTGTCCCATTCGACTTGACCCCTGGGCTGGGGGCTACAGAAAGGCAGGGATCTGGTATATCACTGAGTATCAAGTAGTCAGCACCACGGCTGGCACTGTAATAGGTATTCAGGATATTTTTATAGCACAAATAATTTACTCATTTTGGGAAAAACATACACAGTCATTTGTTTCATTCATATAAGTCCGCTCGGGACTTAGATGTCTGAGAGGCCAGTCATTTTGATGAGGAACCTATCACCTCACTTTAGATTGTCTGCTTCTCCTAATTTGGACTGTTGGTGGGGTTATGTGACATTTTTATAATACACAGACTCATTAGTAAGGGAGAAAAGGATTTAGGCCTGGTGGTTTCTTGACCTAAAATTCACAAAGAATTCAAAAGTCAGTATCTCTTAATATTTCTTTTAGTCATCACAATGATGAACAAATTTGGTCAGTGTGTGACAAACAAAAGGTGACATCTTTAAATGTAGTTATATCCTGCCAACCTTTTTAATTATTTAATTGACTTCTACTGCAAATGATTGTGATTTTGCTCTATTCACTCCTTTCAATGGAAGCCTTTAATAGTTCCGTTTATGTCTATTTTTCATGTGTGAATCATGTTTTCTTATATTTTTGAGGTTAAAAAGGAGGGAACAATTAAGTTAAAAAAGATTTTAATTGGTTTTCCTAATACCAGCCATATAATACACAGTTGCTATGTTGATAACCTCTCAAATTTCTGTAGTCAGTTCTGTAATTCAAAGCGGGCTTCGTAATGCTCTGATGATTGATATAAAGACACTTGCGGAGAAATGTGAAAGCATACAGCAACTGCCCTCAGAATGGAAGACACCAGAACAATGTACCCAGTTCATGAGCAGCACACAAATACAGCATGCAACTGCTTTGAAAAGCAGAGTATATACCTAGAAGCAGCAAAGAGCAGAGCCCAGCGTCAAGGTGGATTCACATGACACCCATGGGTGGGCTGGGGAATTCCCGCATCAGACCAGTCTCTTGCTAAATCAAATAGGTACATGCTTCAGAGGCTGTCTAGTGCTACTGAGAAGACAGAGTGGGGGCAAGGCAGGGTGTGCCAGTGGTGTGTCAATTTTTAGTAAAATGTTCAGGAAAGTCTCCCAAGACCCTAACTTTTCAGCAGGACTGGAAAAAAAGAGGGAGAGAGAGAGCGCGCGTGCCAGAGCGAGAGAGCATCCTGTATGGGACTCAGGAATGGCCTTCAGAACAACAGGTACTTCTCTGGCACCCTGGAAAGGAAACCTCAAGCTTCCACACGATGGGACTACTGGGCGGGATCTGTTACATACAACATGCTCCACCACCTTCTAACTGTCCTGGAGGACACCTGCTTCCCCAGGGCATGAGGAATGCACTCGGCAAGGGCACCAGTGTTCCCCACGAGCTTTGTCATGCTTGTCTTCTGTAGGCTGGAAATGACCCCAGGGATGATGCAGAGGTAACAAGACTGAGGACAAAGAAGTATGCGGATGGACCTGTCGGGATGTATATGTGAGGATATTCACGACCTGCAGAAATGCCTGCCATGGGACATTCCCTGTGGAAGAGGCCCTCAAAAAGTAAGTGGAGAAGACACTCTGTTTACTGGCCACCAATTGTCCTCTTTTCCTGGTCACTCCTGTGGCTGTCCAATAGGCTTTGACCATGTGGCAGGGATGGAGGCTTGGTAGGGCTCCCTGACATGAACTCCTCCTGGCCAGGGTGACCCGGCCACCCAACTGCAGAGTGCCTAAGCTGTCGAGAGTAGAGGTTACAGCTACATCCATAGCCTGGCACCATCTTCCAGGGAAAATAGCCAGTGACCCAGTGTCAGCTCGGTTATACCGGACCTCTCCACTATAAAGGGAGCAGTACTTTGCCCTCATGGGGGTGCATATATTCTGGGTGGACTTGCCTACCCGGCCTGCAGCCCTTCAGTGGGCAGTGTGAGTGAACTTACAGAAGCCCTTAGCTACTTTGGCATCATCACAAACAATCCTACACAAACCAGAGTATTCAAAAAAGAGCAAATGGTTCCAACTCTTTTTATGAGCCTAGCAAAATCTCAATACCGAAATGTGATAAAGAGAGTATTAGAAAAGATAATCCCAGTTAATTTCACTCCTAGATGTAGAAGCAGAACCCCTAAACGAAACACCAGCAAATCAAAGTCAGCAACATATCCATAAGAAAATAGAGCACGGCCAAATTGAGTGTATTCAAGGAAGTCAAGGTGGTTTTAATATTTGGAAATCAACTACTTCCCAAATTAATAGCTCAAGGGAGAAAAACCTACAAGCATTAATACAGATGCTAAAAATGGAGAAAATTAAATGTATGCTCATGAGAAAACCGCTAATGAATTAGGAACGGAGATCTGCAAAATACATACAGCAAATCTTGTCTTTTTTTTTTCTAAAATATTTTTTATTTATTTGACAGAGAGAGAGATCACAAATAGGCAGAGAGGCAGACAGAGAGAGAGGGTGAAACAGGCTCCCCGCTGAGCAGAGAGCCCGATGTGGGGTTTGATCCCAGGACCCAGAGATCATGACCTGAGGGGAAGGCAGAGGCGTAACCCACTGACCACCCAGGCACCCCCAGCAAGCCCATCCTAATGGCATAATGTTGAAAGAATTCTCTTAAGATACAGACCAAGTATAGGAAGCCCATGATCACACTTTCATTCAACATTGAGTGGTTCTACTTAGCATGGGGAAGTAAGAAAACAATACGAAGGATACAGTTTATAAACAAAGAAACAATTTTGCCATCAATCACAGATGATATAACTTTCAACATTAAAAACCCAGAAGAATCTACAGATAAATTAGGAAAATTAGTGAGAGTTAATTAAGCAAGGTCTCTGCCTACAAAATCAATATACAAAAATTAATTACACTTCTTTTCACCATCAACAGTTGGAAAATGCAATTTATAAAATACCATTTAGGGTAGCAACAAAAATATCTAAACATCTAGGACTTAATCTAGGACATGGGAGACCTGTGTGCAAGAAAACTGTAAAATGTATTAAAGAAGACTTAAATGAATAGAATGATATGGTGTTGTAAATCGTAAAAACTGATTTAAAGATCTGAGGCGGTAGGGGACAAGTCCCTCTGCACCTGGGACACTCCAGCCGGCTATTACCACTTTTTCTAGCAAAGCACCAGCCAAGGAGCAAGCCTAGACCGGTTGGAACTAGTCCAAGACAAGATGGTCACCAAATTGGACTTTTCACCAACTTTCTCCCTCATTATAATGCGAAAAATCCTGCCCAGATATGGAGACTTAACATGAAAATGAAACATACAATGTATGGAGAAGCTTGTTCTGCCAAGCCTGCCTGCGTGCCCAGTTTTGTGTACTGGCCCACCCCTACAGGATTAGATGTCACTCCTCATGTGGCTTAGGTCCTTTAAAACTGTCGCTGGCTAGTGTTCAGGTCTGGCTCCTTTGTCAGGGCTGTGTTTCCTGTCAGCTGCAGCTGTTGCCCACATTAAGCCTTGCCGGTGCCTTTAAATTTGTGGTTCAGCCTCGTTTCTACTGTTGCTGGGTCCCAGGACACAGTCTGGTAAAGACTGGCAGTGTCAATCAAAACTAATAGGCCCCCCCCCCCCCCGCCCACAGAACTTGACAAGCTTTTATGTGAAAAAGCAAAAGACCAAAATGAGACAAAAACACTCCTGATGAGGGAAAAGTCATCAAGAATTATTGCAAAGGTAGGGTAATTAAAACTATTTGTTGGTGCAGGGACAGTCACATAACTTTTGGAGCAGAATAGATAGAGTCCAGAAACAAATCCATACATATGGGAAAACTTGCTTTAGGATATAAATAGCATCGCAGCTTTTCAAACGTTCATTGGAGAAAAAGCAGACTTTTCAATTAATGATGCCAGGACAGCTGGTTATCCGTTTAGAAGTAAAACCGGACTCCTGCTTCAACCACTCATAAAAACCAGTTCTAAAGGCATTAAAATTGTAATTGTGGAGAGCAAAACCAGGAAAATTTTAGCCTTGAAAGAAATGGGCTATATGGTCTTGAGACAAGAAAGAATTTAAATAGCAAGATACAAAAAGTACAATCCATAAAGAATAAAATTCTACCTCATTAAAATTGAGAATTTCTGTTACTCAAAAGACCCTTGCAAAGAGAAAAGACAAGTCACAGACTGGAACAACTTTACAAAATGAAATGTTTAGTTTCCAGAATAGGTAACAGAATTCCTACAAATCAACTAAGAGAAGGACAAACAACCAAATAGAAAAATGGCCAAAAGACATGAACAGACATTTCATAGATGAGGAAACATGAATGAACTACACACATATGAAAATACGCTCCATTTCATTATTTGAAAGAACTTTTAGAACAAATACTATACTAATTCTCACTCAATAGATTGGCAATTTTTCTTTTCCTAAAAATGACAATATGAAGGCTGGGTGAGGATGTGGGACAAGTAGAACTCTGGAGAAAACTGGGCATTACCTAGTTAATTTGAAGATATGTATACTGAACCGTCAGCAATTTCACTTCCAGATCTATGCCCCAGACCAACTCTTGTTCATGAGAGGCAGGAGGCGTATATAAGTACGTTCACGAACAGCACTGTTCACAATGCAAAAAACCTTGCCATGGTACTGATGATAGTGGAACGGAACACACACACTCAAACGTACGTGTACAGTAAACACCATACAGCATTTGTGGAAACAAACGACAACCATGACATTGACAACAGGCACAGATGAATCTCAAGAACGTGTTGAGTAATAAGTCACCAAAAATAAATTCAAAATGACCCCATGTAGGTAAAGTTGAAAACCCAGTAAAACCAAGTAACATATTGTTTGGAGAATAAACGTAAGTAGTACAAGTAAGAAGAAAGCAAAGAACGATGAGCACAAAATTCAAGAGTGGCCACTCAGGCAGTTAAAGAAAGGGATGGGGTCAGTGGAGCCATGACGGAGGGTCAGTGAGGGCGCAAGGACTCCCCCACTGGCCGGTGGGACCAGCAGGCCGCTGAGTGCCCGAGGAGGGAGAAGGCGCGAGAGGAGAGGATGTTGCACAGAATGACTTTCCGCCTTTATTTTTGCCATGGGCTGAAGTTGCCAAAATCATAACATGTAAAGCAGAACCATTTGACGACAGGGTAAGTTGTAAACTGGACAGAATTTATCAACAGAAATTCAGAATAATGTATTTTAGAATCTGCATCAAATTGTGAAAAATAAAATAATAATATAAATAATAACTAACAATGAGATAAATAAAAAGCCTACCTTATTTGAGAGGGGACAAAGATGTCATTTCATCATTATAATAGTAAAAATATGGAAATAACTAAGTTACAATTACTATAGTACTGGTTAAGTAAAATAGAATACATCCATACTATGGCATATTATTACGTAGTTACAAAAATTTAAACAGACCAGGACTGGAAAAACGGATCAAGAGAACAGAAAAGAGTTGTTAACAGATACTATTTAGTACAGGTTAAAGAGTCATTTTAAAACAGTAGAGAAAAATGAACTAGTCAATAAATGTTCTTGAGACAACTGGTGGCCCATCATATCTAGAACCAATAACAAATACTTTAAATCCAGATGGATTAAAACACTAAAACAACATTTAGAAATTGGTGAATACGTACTATGAATTTGATATAAGGGAAACCTTCTTCAAAACACATAAAGGGGGACGCCTGGGTGGCTCAGTCGGTTAAGCCACTGCCTTTGGCTCAGGTCATGATCCCAGGATCCTGGGATCAAGTCCAGTATCAATATCGGGTTCCTTGCTCGGCAGGGAGCCTGCTTCTCTGCCTGCTTGTGCACGCTCTCATGCTCTCTCTCTCTGACAAATAAATAAAATCTTTAAATAAATAAAATAAAACACACAAAGGGCCACCAAGGTGGCCCAGTTTGTTTGGGCATCCAACTTTTGATTTTGGCTTGGGTCATGATCTCAGGGTCCTGGGATTGAGCCCAGAGTTGGGCTCCCCATTTAGCCGAGTGTCTGCTTGAGCAGTCTCTCCCTCTGCCCCCCTGCCCTGCCGCTTGCACACATGTGCATGTGCTCTCTCTCTAAAACGAAACAAAACACACACACACATATGGTATTTGTCTTTCTCAACTTATTTCCCTTTCTCTACTTATTTCACCTCTAGGGTATAATTTGTTGTTGTTACAAATGACCAGATCTCTTCTTCATGACTATACATGTGTATATCTATGTGTGTATATATGCACAAACACACAAAAATACATACACATGCAATGGAATATATACGTATATATATATATATGCAATGGAATATTACTCACATATATATGAATATATATACACACACATCACATCTTCTTTACCATCCATTTATTGACAGACCCGTGGGTTGTCCAGTATCTTGAACATTGTAAATAATACTGCAGTAAACACAGGGGTGCAAGTGTCCTTTTGAATTACTGTTTTTATCCTCTTTGGGTAAATACTAGTAGTGGGATTACTGGATCATAGGGTATTTCTATTTGTAATTTTTTGAGGAACCTCCATGTTGTTTTCCAGTGGCTGCACCAATTTACATTCTCACCAACAGTGCACACAGATTCCTTTTTCTCCACATCCTTGCCAACACTTGTTATTTCTTGTCCTTTTTATTCTAGCCAATCTGACAGGTGTGAAGTGGTATCTCGTTGTGATTTCCATTTGCATTTCTCTGATGGTTACTGATATTGAGCATCTTTTCATGTGTCTGTTGGCCATCTGTTTGTCTTCTTTGGAAAGTTAGACCAAAAAAAAGACAAATACCATATGATTTAACTCATATGTGGAATCTAAGAATTGAAACAAAGGAACAAACAAAGAAACAAAGACAAACAAACAATAAAACAGACTCTTAAATACAGAGAACAAACCGGTGGCTTCCAGGGGGAGGTGGGGAGGGAGATGGAATAGATAAAGGGAATTAAGAGGTACAAACAGGAAATAGAGTCAATACAACTGCAATAATGTTGTCCAGTGACAGATGGTGACTACACTTATCACGGTGAGCACTACTGGGTAGTGTACTGAATTGCTGGATCATTATGTTGCACACTTGAAACTTATGTAACAGTGTATGTTAATTATACTGCAATATAAAATAAACTTAACAAAATATAAAAAACAAAAGCTCTGGAAGGAAATAATAATACGCATGACTACATAAAACCTCTACAAAAGCAAGAAAACAAAAATCTTCTATAAAGAAATCTGAAAAACAGCCCCTAGCCTAGAAGGTGATATTTGCAACATAAGTCACAGAAAGGATTAGTAAGTGGAAATTAGTAATGGAGAACCCTCACTAAAACAGAGTCTGGAGTCTCCCCAGGGGAGCTCTCACGCCCTACCACTCCAGTCGGTTGCAGGTGCAGCAGGAAGAGCCAGCTGACCTTGCCCGAGCACATTACTCTACCATTTAGGTCCGGGAAGAGTAGCTTTCCTTATCCCCCTCCCCTCCAGCAACAGCTCAGCCAATGAGAAGCCTCTACACTTGGAACTCTCAGTTTACCCCAGTGGACGTTTAGCTTATAACAGCCTTCCCAACTACCCATTTTCTCTTTAAAAAAAGTGTACCTCGCCCTTGTTCCTTGGATTTGCCTTTGTTTGGCCACCACTTGTTTATCCTGGATTGCAATTCTTCTATTCCCAAATAACCCCATCTTTTGCCGGTAAAATAACTGGCAGTTTTTATTCTTAAGGTTAACAACATATATAAAAACGTTCCAGTCATTTAATTTAAATAAACACAAGGCACAATCCAAAAGAAAAACAGATTAAGGATAAAAGCAGGCAATGCACAGACGAGGAAATACATGGAGATATGCAAATTATACCTACCACGCAATGCAACCTTTTCCAAGTGATAAAAATGTAAGACTTGAAAAATATCAAGTGCCAGTAAGGGTATGAGTGAATAAGTACTCTTATAAACTGCAAGCCAGTGTAAATTGGTACTGATATTTTGAGGGGCTATTTGGCAGTATTCACTAAAAAATGAAAATTTTTTAGTTATGACCCAGGGATTCCATTTCCAGGAATCCTCCCTAAAGAAACACCCACATATGTGCACAGAGCTATTCACTGAACCATCACTTGTAATAGTGAAAAATATAAAACACCAACTGTCTATCAGCAGGGAAATAAACTATAATATCCAGGCAATGTAGGAGTTAAAAAATATATAGGTAAATCTCTAGATATCGACATACACTGAAGGATTGCCGAGTGATATTGCTTTAAAAAGTTCCAGAAAAATACAGAAAATTCCAAATCCAAATAAAGTCAGTTCTCCATACTTCCAAAGGTACAGGTATGTATACAAATGCACAAAAAAAGACCTGAAGAGTAACCAACAGATTGATAATAACAGTTAACTCTGGGGAGGGAACTGTGCTAGGGTGAGGGACAGTCAAGAAGGATTTTTGACTCTATACTGTTTGAAGTTAAAAAATAAGAGTATATTCACTTATTACTTATCTAATTAAAAATAGATAAAACTTATAAAATGATACACAACTATAAATTCATATCTAATGTTATAGGCAAAGTCTCATTGGAACACAGTGAAAGGAAAAACTGGTTATGTAGAAAAGATTTTATAGCAATAGTGACATTTGAGCTGGGCCTTGCTGTTTAAATAGAATTTTGTCAAGCATCCATAACTTTGTGGAGGACGGTGGCAGATTGTATTTTCCAAAGATGACTGTACTAACACACACATCAATCTGTATGCTTTTCTTTCAATATGACATTGACACTTGTCCATAGAGGCGTGGGGGGTCTACATTCCCTCCCCTTGAACTTGGGCGAGATTTTATGATTGCGTTATGAACTGAATGGGAAGGAAGTACCACAGCACGACTTTTGAGATTTTTCAGCTTCTGCCCAGTCCTTTCTTTTACCGGATGCTCACCCTTGGAACCTAGCCACCATGCTGTGACAAAGCCCAAACTAGCCTATGTGGAGAGACCACATGAAGAGGCTCATGTGGAGAGAAACTGAGGCCTCCAGCCGATAGTGGGCACCAACTACGAGACACATGAGTGAATGCGCCTTCAGATGATTCCCATCCCCAGGCTTTGTGTTCTCGGGCTGAGGCCCAAACATACGTCATGGGGCAGAGAAAAGTCATCCCCACTGTGCCCTGTCCTAATTCCTGACCCAGAGAATCCATGAGCAGAATAAATGGTTATTTTATGCCAGAAAGTTTGAGAGCAATGTGTTACACAGCTGAAGTAACTGGAACAAAGACTTTCTAAGGAGAAGAAACTACACAAGTAACAGAACGTTGCAGAGCAACGGGAATGTTGGCAGTTCTGGGTGATGAGGTCACAAATGTTGGCGGCAACCAGGCCATGAAAAGTCTCCTATGACAGCGTGAAGAAACTAGACATCCTATTGGCGTAGAAAACTGTGGAAAGTTTTTAAGCTGGGAAGTGAAATGCATAGACCTGCACTTTAGCAAGACACCTCTGAAATTGGTGTGAAGGAAAAGCAGGAGAAAAGGCAGGCTCAAAAGTAGGAAAACTCCTCCAATCAAGATGAGTTCCAACCAAGGAACATGGTGGAATCATCCTTCACTCAATATGTTTTGTGACTCTTTTCCTCCACAGGGCTGCCTCTTAGGCTCATTTATATTCCATTTCACTTGTATTACAATGTTGGCTGGGGAAACTTATTTCCACACGAGAATGGGCCCATGGATATTCTCAGCAGCTTCATTTAAATGTGCCCAAACTTAGACACAGCCGAGATGTTCTTCAGCAGGTGAATGGGTAAATACCCTGGTATATCCCATTCGGCACTAAAAAGGAAGGGGCTATCAAGCCATGAAAGACATGGTGGAGCCTTCAATGTGCTGCTGAATAAAAGAAGTCAGTCTGAAAAGGCCACATCCTGTGTGAGCTCAGCTATAGGACTTCCTGGAAAAGGCAAAACTATGGAGACAGTTAAAGTATCAGCGGCAGCCAGGGCTTGGGAGGAAGGGAGGAACGGCAGGCAGAGCACAAGGAGTCTGGCAGGGCCGTGAACTAGTCTGTCTGATCCTGCAGTGGCGGATACATGTCTTCAGACACTCGTCCAAACCCACAGAACACAACAACACAAAGAATGATCCCTGATGGAAACCACGGTCTTTGGGCGATGAAAGCGTTAACGTAGGTTCACTGACTGCAACAGATGTAAGGTTGTTCTTGTCTGGAGGCAGGCGTATGTGGGGAAATTTCTGTACCTTCCACTCAATTTTACTGTGAACCTCAAACTGCTTTAAAAAATGAAGCCTATTTTTAAAATGTTGGGGGTGGGGGACTATGAGGGGACATTAGATCACAAAAAAGGTTTTCCTTACCATTCTTCTTTGAAGCTTCTGGATCTGGATCAGTTGACATAAAGTGTATTCTAAGAATATGGAGCAAGCTGTCTTGAAAATGGTAAGCACTTATAACGAATTATCCATGTGAGTAATTATACCATCCTTGTACTACAAATATCACCATAACCCACAACTCCGTGATCCGTGTTTATTGAAATATCCTCCTCATCATTCTCATGATGAGTTTTATAAGAAAATTATATAAACATGAACCCGTAAAAGAAATCTATTCTAATCGACTACAGTTTTTATTTGGATATTGGGGATCTATAGGAGGAGGAAAGCACAGCACGTGGCCTAAAGATGAGGGAGCAGATGAAACTCAAAACATAAGGAGCCACCTCTGCAGTGAGGGAAAGGATGCCTGGCTGAATAGAAAAGCATGGATAAATGAAGGGCTGAAAGATACTAATGAGAATGTTTCATTCCCATCTTGGCAGAGGGTCCTGAGTCCTATTTTTTGAGAAAAGCAAGAGGAAGGATGTATTAAAAATCGAGTTTCTGAAGAACAGGGACAGTATGGAGTGGCTCCAGTGTGAATCAATCAGAGCCCGAGCAGCAGCCAAGCCCAGGTGGAAATGGATATGTCATTTATTGGAGGGCAGTCTGTATCATTTTATACCATACTTTCTCTAATGTTAATTATTCAAGAGGTGATTAGCCAATTTGTGGGATGCCGTACATCTTGCTTTTCACATTTTGGTCCAATGCTTGCTTATGAAAAATGTCACAATTTAAACTCTTTATCAAAGCGAAGTTAACACAAATGAAAAAAGGAACTCTAATTTTTCTGCATTTAAAACCATTCATAAGAGATTTGAGGTTTGCAGTTAATAATTTTCGACACAATGTAAAAGGAAAAAAGCAAAATAGAGGGACTAAAACCCCACTGAAACAAATGTTAATTAAGATTACAGGATCATGTGTGGGTTGAATTCATCCATGCTAGTCTCATCCCTCATTATCGAAGTTAAATTAAAGCCACTGCTGCTGTATTTCGCAAAATAAAATCTGATGAAAAGCAATTCTTGTCAATGCTGCTTATTCATGTTTCTGAGTCGCCTTTCTAATCTTTTAACCAATTTACCTGCATCCCAGAGGTTACAAACGTCTGCTGGTCCTTCTGATAGCCATTTAGTTGACGAGATAATGGAAGGAGGAATTGTCGGCAAAAGTGGCTTTGGATCATCCTCATAAAATAACATCAGGTCCTTAGAGAAAATAGGAGAGCACATGAAGGTTGAAAAAAGTAATTGATCCCAGTGCTTCAGTTTGTTATAGTAGGTGGACAATTTATAAAGCTACAGTGTGTCTATATGGGCAAACATAAACACATTTTAATTGAAAGAACCCATATATAAGTTAGCTATGCACTCGGTGTCCACTGGGTACAGGGTGGTTTTCTACCCTTGGAGATCCTCACTCCTTGATGAAGACAGCTGGTGCAGGCAAGCCATGATTCTCTTTGAGGCATTAACTGTCCCTATCAGCCCTTGAGCTATCTGGGAAGATGATTCTTCTGTTCTACTGGCAATAATAAAGCTACCCATGTGTATCTTTTATTCATATTTTAAAACTTTACCTTTTTATCATGGAGTAAAAAAACAGATGATAATGCAGCCGTGCAGGTTAAACAAATCAGTGCATGGCCAGTCTTGTTTTATCCATATCCTCCCACTCCTCATCTGTTTTATTGTGGAGCAAATCCTAGATGTATCACTTATTTCAGTATATCTCTTGAAATGACAAAAACTCTTTAACAATGATTATTATTTTATACCTAGAAACTTCACAACTCTCTAATGTCATCAATTAGAAACTCATCTTTTCAATTTCTCCTAAGTGCCGTAAGTAGGTTGTTCTATAGCTTGTCTAAGAGAGGATTCAAATAAAGTACATGGTGGGATCAGTTGACATATCTTTTCACCCCCATGAACAGAGATTTGTTCCACAGTACTTTATTTAAGGTATAATTAACATAGAATGCATAAATCTTAAGTGTGGAGCTCAATGAGTTTTAACATTTTGTGTATACCTGTGTAGCCACATTTCTGTCATTCCAGAAAGTTCCTCCAGCTCATTTCCAGCTGACACCATTCCCCTGCTACCAGTACACAGTATTGTACCTTCTACCGTAATCAAGGAGTTTGCCTGTTCTTGAGCTTCCTGTCAATGTAATCATATAGTATGTATTCTTTTGTATCTGATTCCCATGGCTTAACATGTTTGTGAGATTTATCCGTATTTTATGTGTATCAGTTCCTTTTTTTTTTATAAGAAGTATTCCATTGTATGAATATACCACAATTTGTTTATCCATTCTCCTCCATATGTGCATTTGGATTGTTTCCAAATTTCAGCTGTTATGAATAAAGCTACTATGAACATTCTTATTCAAATCTTTTTATGGACAAATATACTCATTTCTCCTGGATATTTACACAGAACTAGAATGGCTAGATCATAGGATAGGTTAGCTTTTAACTTCCTTGAAACTGCCAAACCATTTTCCAAATGATTTGCCACTTCTTATATTTTCAATTTTCATCTTAAAATCATTGTTGATTCATATTCAGTTGTAAGAAATAGTAGAGCGATCCTGTGTATCCTTTACCCAGTTTTCCCTAAAGGTAACATCTTAAAAACTGTAGTACAATATTATCCAGGATATTGACATTGATGCAGTCAAAATAGAGGACATTCTCTTCACCATAAAGATCCTTCCTGATACTTTTTTATTACCATAGCCTGCCCCCCACCACTACTAATCTGTTCTCCATTTCTGTAATTCTGACATTTGAAGAATGTTATATAAAAGGAATCCTACAGGATATAACCTTTTGGAATTGGCTTTTTTCACCTGGCATAATTCCCAGAAATTCATCCAAGTTGTTTCATTTATTAATAACTTGTTCCTTTTTATTGCTCTGTAGTATCCATGGTATAGATGTATCACAGTTTGTTTAACCTATCAAAGGAAATCTGGATTGTTTCCAGATTTTGGTTACTATAAATAAAGTTGCTGTTAACACTATGTACAGGTTTTCATATGAAAATGAAATAAATTTTCATATCAAATAAATTTTCATATCACTGGGATGTATGCCTAAGAATGCAATTGCCAGGTTGTATGGTAGTTGCATGTTTAATTTTTAAGACACTGCCAAACTGTTTTCCAAAATTGTTACACAATTTTACATTTCCACTGGTAATATTTGAGTGATCTAATTTCTCCACATGTCTGCCAAAACTTGGTGTTGTCATTATTTTTTATTTTAGCCACTTTGATATTTCATTATGTGTTTATTTTTTTTTTAAGATTTTAAAAATTTATTTATTGGACAGAGAGAGATCACAAGTAGGCAGAGAGGCAGGCAGAGAGAGAGGGAGAAGCAGGCTCCCTGTTGAGCAGAGAGCCCGGTGCGGGGCTTGATCCCAGGACCCTAAGATCATGACCTGAGCCGAAGGCAGAGGCTTAACCCACTGAGCCACCCAGGCACGCCTATATTTCATTATGTGTTTAAAATTACATATTCTGGGCGCCTGGGTGGCTCAGTGGGCTAAAGCCTCTGCCTTCAGCTCGGGTTATGGTCTCAGGATCCTGGGATCGAGCCCCACATCGGGCTCTCTGCTCAGCGGGGAGCCTACTTTCTCCTCTCTCTCTGCCTGCCTCTCTGCCTATTTGTGATATCTGTCAAATAAATAAAATCTTGAAAAAAATTACATATTCCTAACAGGTGATAATGAACATCTTTTCATGTGCTTATCTGCCATTTTTATTTGCTGAAGTGACAGTTTTTGTCATTTGCCCATTTTCTAGTTGGATTGTTTGGTTTTTAACTGTTAGGATTTTGAGGGTTTTTTTAATTTTTAAAAAAGTAGGCTCCCTGCCCAACATGGGGCCTAAACTCATGACCCTGAGATTAAGAGTCACATGCAGGACTCCGAGAAGTTTTGTTTCGCTTTTATGCTCCCGATATTAGTCCTTTGCTGAATATGTGGGTTGCAAATATTTTCTCTCAGGCTGTAACTTGTGTTTATACCCTTGTGTGATGAAGTCTAACTTTTTTTCTTTTAGGGATCATGTTTTTGGCCAGCCTTAGATCCCAAAGATTTTTCTACAGTAGTTTTAAAAAGTTTGATAGTTTTACATTTTATATTTAAGTCCATAATCCACTTGGACTCAATTTCTATGAGGTTTACATTGAGGTTCATGGTTTTGCCTATGAATGTCCAATTGTTCCAACATCATTTGTTGAAAAGGTTATCTTTCCTCCATTGAATTCCTTTGGTTCCTCTGTTAAAAATCAATTGGCTATATTGGTGTGGGTCTTTCTTGGTTTTCTATCTAGAAAAAGATAGGTATCTATCTCTCCACCCATACCACTCTCTCTTGATTATGGTAGCTATGAAATAGGCTTTAATAGGCAGCAAGATTAGTTCCACTTTATTCTTCTTTTTCAGATGGTTTTAGTTATTCTAGGGCCTATGCCTTCCCATATGAATTTTATAACTTTGTTATCTCTGTATTAAAAAAACTGCTGAAATTTTGACAGGAACTCCATTAAACTTATAGAGTAATTAGGGACATCTTTATTATGACAAATCTTTTAACCCATGAACATGGTATGTTTGACTAGTCTTTAAGTTCCTTCATCAGTATTTTTATAATTATGTATTTTATAATTCTCAGCATACTGATTCTACATATGTTTTGTTACAATTATACCTAAGGATTTCATTTTGGAGCATTAACTGCAAATTGGATGTGTCTTAATTTCAGGTTCAACATGTTCACTCTTAGTACATAAAAATGTTAACTTATTTATGTATGTTGATCTTACACCCTATAACCCTCCTGAATTCACGTGCTGGTTCTATGAGGGTTTTTTGTTGTCGTCCTTGTTTTTTAAGATTTATTTATTTATTTTAGAGAGAGCACAAGCCTGAGCCAAAACCAAGAATCAGATGCTCAACCAACTCAGCCAACCAGGCACCTGAAGTTTGTTTTTGTCATCTCTTTGAGATTTTCTATGCAGACTATCTCAAAACAAGGACAATTTAATTTTTTCCTCTCTATTTTCCATACCTTTTTTTTGTTGCAGTGGCTGGAACTTCCAGTGTTATGTTGAATAAGTCCTGGCCTTGTTCCTGATCTTGAAAGGAAAGCATTCACTGTTAAGAATGATGCTATTGTAGGTTTTGTGTAGGTTATCTTGATCAAACTAAGGAAATTCCTTATTTCTAGTTGCTGAGTTTTTATCATAAATGGGTGTTGAATTTTGTTAATAAATGCTCATCTGCATCAATGACAAAATCCTATGATTTTTCTTCTTTAATTTGTTGATATGATGAATTGCATTGACTGGCTTTCAAATGTTGAAATGTTAAAAATACATGGCTGGATTCGATGGGTAAAATTTTTTGAGGATTTTTGCATCTAATTTCATGAGAGATAATAGTCTATATTATATATATATACACTTTGTAGTTTCTTTTTCTGGGTTTAGTAGCAGAATAATACTTGCCTCATAAAATGAACTGGGAAGCATTCCCTCCTGTTTTCTGAAAGACCTCTGTATGAAAATAGTGTCAATTCTTATTTAAATCTTTGATAGAATTCTCCAGTAAAACCATCTGGGCCTGGAGATTTTTCAGGAGACTGATACTACAAATTCACTTAAAAAATGGTTATAGAACTATTCACGTTCTTTTTCATCATCTTTGAATTTTGGTAGTTTGTGCTTTCTGAGAAATTGTTCTAGTTCTTCAAATTGTCAAACTTATGAGCATAGAGTTGCTGGCAGTAATTCTTTATTATCCTTTTATAGCTACAGGAACTGCAGGAATATCCTATTTCATCCTGATATAGGTAACCTGGGTCTTCTCTCTTCATCAGTCTTGCTAGAAGTTTATCAGTTTTATATTTTTCAAAGAACTAGGTTTTGTTATGTCATTCACTTTCTGTTAACAGTTCTCCTGCTTTCAATTTCACTAATTTCTATTCTTTATTTTCTTTCTTCTGTTTCATGTAGGTTTATTTTGCTTTTCTTAGTTTTTTCAAAGAAACTTAAATTGTTGATTTTACACCATTTCTCTTTTCTAATACAAGCATTTAGTGCTATAAATTTCCTCCCCACAACTATTTTACCTGTGTCTCATATATTTTGATACGTTGTGCTGTCTTCTCATTCAATTCTATGCATTTTAACACTTTCTGTGAGACTTCCCCTTGACGATGAAAAATTTAGGAGTTCATTTTCCAAAAGATTTCAGGTAAGATCCTCATGAGTTTATACTGATATACCTTCAATCCAATTCAGGTCTGTGAGGTCATGACAGTCTCTTCTATCTTAAATTCATTATCTCCTTTCCCTCATGCCAAGAATCCCAGTTCTCAAGGGCACCAAAGATGATACAAAGATGATATTCATTTGATTCATTCCACATTATACTCACAATAATCTTGGGTCAAAAACACCAACATCGTAGAATAAAAACACCAACTGAATGCAATGAGCGTTTGTTTAATTTTATTTTACATTTTAAAGGATTACTTTCTTTAGTATAATATTGTTTTATAATTATGTAAAAATATTTCCAGGATTTCAATAACAAATCTGAAACCACTGTATAATCAAAGGATCCTAGCTTCTATTTATCCTCTCCACCTTATTCCCCTTTCCCTTTATGAGTAACCTCTTCTTTATTTTTAATGTTATAGCTGATATTTTAAATGGTACATCTTTAATATAAAGAAATGGAAAAATCCAAGAATGGACCTAAACATAAATGGGAATTTATTATGTAATAGAAACCACAATTCAAGTCAATGGGGAAAACATGGATTGTTCAGTAAGTGACATTGAGACAACTGATTATCATTTATAAAGATATAGTTTGAAAGATGAATCTTTACCACTCCCCATTCAACAAATAAATTTTTGATGGATAACATTTAAATAGATTTTTAAAATTAAAGCATAAAAGAAGTAGGACCCGTTCTTTACAAAACTAAACACTCGCTTATCACACAACCTAGCAATTGCACCCCTCGGTATTTACACAGAGGAGTTAAAAGCTTACGCAAAACCTATACACAAAACCTACACACAATTGTTCACAGTAGCTTTATTCATAATTGCCAAAAGTTGTAAGCAATCAAGATGTCTTTCAAGAGGTGAATGGGTTAATAATCTTTATATCCAGACCATGGCATATTATTCAGTTTTAAACAGAAATGAGCAGTCAAGCCATGAAGAGACATAGAGGAATCTTAAATGTACATTACTAAATAAAAGTAGTAGTTTGAAAAGGCTACATACTGTATGATTCCAACCATATGACTTTGGAAAAGGCGAGACTAAGGAGATAGTAAAAGGAGCAGTGGTTGCCAGGGGTTAGCAGGCAGAGGAATGAACAGATGGGAGTGCAGAGGATTTTTAGTACAATGAAACTATTCTCCGTGATACTATAATGGTAGATATAGGACATTACACATTTGTTCAAAAGCCAGAGAACACACAACACCAAGAGTGAACCCTAGTGTGAACTATGGTCTTTGGATGGTAACGAGCACTGATTTAGGTTCATTGATTATAACAAATGACCACTCTGGTGTGGCTGTTAATAGTGCGAGAGGTCATATGGGGCAGAGGCAGGTGGGGGTACACATGGGGTATATGGGACAGCTTCTTGCTTTCCATTCACTTCTGCTGTGAGTCTAAAATTGACCTAAAAAATATCTTGTTAGATAAAAAACCAGGATGGGGTGGGTGCCTGGCACAGTTGGTTAAGCGTCTGACTCTTGGTGTTAAGTACCTAACTCTTGGTTTGGGCTCAGGTTCTGACCTTGGGGTCATGAGACTGAGCTGAGCACGAGCCTGCTTGAATCTCTCTCACCCTCTCTCTGTGCCTCTCTCCCGACTCTCTCTTAAATAAATAAATAAATCTTCTAAAAAAAATCAGTAAAAGCCAGGGTGATATTTAATAAAATCTTAGACTATAGAAGGTCTTTCTAACAATGACTTAAAATCTAGAAGCCATAATAATGGAAAGGAAAATTTGATTACCTTTTAACAAAAATTGAAGACTGCTTTAAGGCTGTGCTAGTGTGATTTATAATAAAAATATATTTAGGTTTTATTTACGGTTCCTGGCACAGAGCTCCGTAAGAGCACTAGGAGTATCTTTTGTTTTAATATTTGGTCTTTGATCCCCATTCCTGACACAGAGCTCCTAAATCCATTGGAATTTTCAGGGCAATCAGAGCGTCTTTTGTTCTATGAAGTGATTCTTTTTCTTTCTTTTCTTTTCTTTTTTTTTAAATTAATTTTTTATTTTTTATAAACATATATTTTTATCCCCAGGGGTTCTTTTTTTTTTTTAAGATTTTATTTATTTATTTGACAGACAGAGATCACAAGTAGGCAGAGAGGCAGGTTGTGGGGGGGCAGGCTCCCTGCTGAGTAGAGAGCCTGATGTGGGGCTCGATCCCAGGAACCTGGGATCGTGACCCGAGCTGAAGGCAGAGGCTTTAACCCACTGAGCCACCCAGGCCCCCCTATGAAGTCACTCTTGATGGGCTCCTAGACAGCTTCAGGATGGGGACCGGTCATCGGAAAGACCAAGCCATGATTAGAAGCCTGGAACTTTGTCCCACATCCCATCCTCCCGGAAGGGGAGAGATACTGGAGATGGAGTAAAGGATCAATCACGCCTGTGTGATGAAGCCGCCATGAAAACTCCAAATATTTTGCGTTCAAGGTGCTTTGGGTTGGTGAATATATGTACATGCCAGGAGGGTGACATAGACCAATTCCATGGGGATAGCAACTCTTGCACTTGGGAAACTTCTGGGCCTTACCCTATGCATTTCTTCATCTGACAATTCATCTGCATCCTTTCTCATATCCTTTATTATATAATAAATCACAACTGTAAGTAAAAATTTTTATGAGTTCTGTGAGCTGTTCTAGCAAGTAATCAAACCCAAGGAAGGGGTGATGGGAATCCCAATTTCTAGTGGTGGGTTCGAAGTGCAGGAGACAACTCTGGGCTTGCAATAGGCGTCTGAAATGGGATGTGGGGGAAAGGGAGCTTTGGGGACTGTGCAAGCAGCCTGTGAAATCTGATGCTATCTTCAGGTAGACAGTGTCAGAAATGAGTTAAATGGCAGGACACCCAGCTGGTGTAGCAGAGAATAGCTTGGTGTGTGGAAAGCCCACATCTCTGCTGTCAGAAGTGAAGTGTGACCACAGTGTGAGAGGAAAAAAGAAACAAAGGAAGAGCAGTGTGCTCTCCTTTCAAAAAGGCCTAAAAAAAAAAAAAAAAAAAAAAAAGCCATAAAGTAAAAAATCAAATGTAAAATTGAAAATGAATAGACAGATAAAGAAGCAGACAATGGGCTAATCACTTAATAGCCAAATAGCTCTTAGAAACTGGTAAGAAAGGGGCGTCCGGGTGGCTCAGTCAATAAGCCTCTGCCTTCAGCTCTGGTCCTGGGGTTCTGCGTCCTGGGATCGAGCCCCACATCAGGCTCCGTGCTTGGTGGGATGCCTGCTTCTCCCTCTCCCACTCCCCCTGCTTGTGTTCCCTCTCTCACTGTGTCTCTCTGTCACATAAGTAAATACAATCTTTTAAAAAGAGAAAAAGAATCTGTTAAGAAAAAGAGAAACCAGGAAAAAATGAGCAAAGGATATGAACAGAGTTCATAATAAAAAAGAAACACAAATTCCCAATAAAAACATCAAAATTTATTCTAATCTTACCTATAATTATTGTGGGACAAAGTAAAACAAACTTTTCCCACCTCTCAGACTGACAAAAATGTACAAGATGGTAATACTTCGTTATTTGCGAAGATGAAGGGATATGCTTTTGGTGGATATAAATTGTGCAACTCTGGGGAGGGCAGTTTAGGAGGACTCTTCAAAATGAAAAATAAATGTAACCTTTTAATAACTCCACTTTTAGGACAACATCAAAATCAATGTATATAAGAGCCATTATTACAACATTGCTTTCAATAGACAAAAACATAAAAATATTCAGGGGGTGATGAAATAAATGAAGATTCATTTACGCATCAAGAATACAGCAGTTATACAGACTGATAGAGAAAGGAATTCATAATCTATAGTTTAGCAAAAAAAATTTGGGATGATATATATTCAATGATTACACTGATTACTTAAAAAGATGTCCAAGATGTATCGCTTAGTTCACAGCACACTGCGGAGCAGTACATACTGAATGGATCCCTTTAGGTTAAAGAAATGCACGGACACAGAAAATTTCCCTCCCAAATCTCAAAGAACCTAGTTAGTAATGGATGCCTCTGAAGAAGGGAATAGAAGGTGCACACGGAATTAAGAAGAAACTTTCACTCATTACCATTTCATATCGTTTGAACTTTTCCCCATAATTATCTTCCAACTCAAAAAGAATAAAAATACAAACATGAAAATAAAAAAGGACTTTTAAGCATGAGGTAATGACGCAGAAAAGAAGTAAAGGGATGCTGGGTTAGCATGATTAGAATGGGTATAATTTCCACTTCCCTAAGAGCTATGATGAGTTCAAATTTTTGCAAACATAATGAATGATATGCTAATAAACCCGAGGATAAAAACTGTTTACTCTTTCATTTAGCAAAATAATAAACAGAGACAGTAGGAAATAAACATTTATCTTCCATCACTAGCAATTTAGCAACTCACAACTAGACTGAAGGCTTTGGTCAGCTTTAATTTTGTGTGAACCAATTCGTAGCATCCCTATCTGTTGCTATAGAAACAACTGTGACAAAAAAAAAAAAAAAAAAAAAACCATAACCCTTATTATTGAATCTCCTCAAACAGGAAAAGAGAAAGGTCTTTCAAGGTGGCGAAAAGCTACATATAACCTTACTAATTAGCAAATTTAATAATAAAAATTCTGGACAGTACGCAGAGAGAAAACATATCCTTGTCTAAGTGTCATACATTCGCAGGCTTTTCTTAGTTTTGAAAGTATCACAGGCGAGCGCCGTTCTGCTTTTGAAAGCCCTATTCTGTTAAGAATTTTATTTACTGCTTTTAGATCATTCTTTCATTTGTAGAAAGAGAATAAAGAGGTTTCTATTTAAAGTTTTTAAAAGATATTTTTAAGCACCCTTCATCTGCCTAAGCAATCAACAGTATCATTTCTATTTCATTCTTATTAAGAACATGAGCGTTTTAATGTAGATGTAGTACATTTGGCAACAACAATTGGATTTTACTGTTCAGCCTGGTAGGTGTTGTCTTCTGCCACAAAAGGAGATTTCTGAAGAGGACATACTGGGTTGCATCAAATGTTCCTGATGGTAAGAAGAGGAGATGCTTGTCAATAGAATGATGGAATCGTGTCACGATATAGTGCTAATGAATTGAAAAAGGAAAATCCAGCTTTAAACTTCTTTTGAGAGAAGGGCACCATTTCATGCTAACTGATGGAAGATGCTGAATGATGTAAATCAGTTATAGTGGTTCCTCTCAAGTAAGAGAAAACAGTAATAATGAGAAGTGGAAGACTGATACAAAAAAGCCAGGTGCTATTTTATGCCTTTGTTAGAGTCCAAAGCATGTAAGATTATTCAAGTCTATTTTCTCCCTTAAAAGCCAGCAGCAGCAAATAAAACTGGTCTCAAATTTAAGAATCAATTTTACTTAGAGTCAATTTTTAAAAAATAATCTGATATAGGAAAGACTTTAGGGTTTGAAGCCAACAGCTAAGAAAGAAATCTTGAGACGTCTTTGGTGTAAAAAGGTGGTTTTATTAAAGCATGGGGACAGGACCTGTGGGCAGAAAGAGCTGCACTGGGGTCTTGAGGAGCGGCCGATTATATACTTTCAAGTTGGGAGGGGGTTAGGGATGGTGTAAGCCTCCCAGGTATTTAGGAAGGAAGGTTTTCAGGATCCTGAGGGGGTTAACTATTGTTGGGAAAAGTCATTTATTATTGTTTAGTAAGCTCTCAGTCATGAGACCCTTCAGATGTATATCAGTGGGTCATATGCTTGGAAGATGATTGCCAACATGTATGGCGGCGGGGGCGGGGGGCAGGAGTGGGAGGGTAGAGACAAAGGAAGTTTCCAAAGGCATCTTTTTATGTTAAAGTAGACTTACAGGGTCCTGGAGGTTGGGTTAAGATTACCTTTTGCCCTTGGCAAAGTATTAACATTTAGGCAGCTGAGTCCCTAGAGGAATGTCACTCTGCCTGTTTCAAGGACTTATCAATGGACTATAAGTAATAAGGAAATTTGACGACTTTTCTTCTGCCTTTGCTTCCCACGTCATAATCTACAGATTTTCAGTCTGTGGGCTACAGTGCAATTAAGGAACAGTGAAATTTTAATTTTATGTACTTTTCTGAGCTGCTAGAAAATCAGGTAAATCTAATACCTGAGTTCGGGAAAGGGTTGGGAACAGATGGTGAATAAATAATTCCAGCCACTCTCACTGGAACAGTGGCAGGCCAAGCGGAAGACCAAATACGTCTCTTTTACAAGAAAGGGAAAGAGGGAAGTTAATATGGAGCATCTACTATTCAGTCATATCTACTATTCAGTCATTTCTTCATTAACAAATATTTGGCAAATAAAGATTCAGTAACGAGTAAGACTAAAATGGTTTCTACTCTCAAGGAGCTTGCCTTAGAAGGAGAAACATACACAAAACAGAAAAACAAATGAGCGAATGAGATCATTGCAAATAATCTTGAGTTGAACAGATTGCCAGTCAAGATGGTTTTCTAAGTTCACACTTTGGGGATACCAACCTTCCCCAAACACACAGCAATGGCAGAGAAAATACGAATGTTAAAATTAAAGACACAGGTCATGCTCAGAAACAAGACATCTTCATGGATAAGAGCACGAACAGAAACATGATGGTATTCAGAACATGCGAGGAATTCTCAAAACTCAATGGTGATAAACAAACAGTTCAATTAGAAAATGGGCAAAAGGGGCACCTGGGTGGCTCAGTGGGTTAAGCCATTGCCTTCGGCTCGGGTCATGATCTCAGGGTCCTGGGATTGAGTCCCGCATTGGGCTCTCTGCTCGGCGGGGAGCCTGCTTCCCTCTCTCTCTCTGCCTGCCTCTCTGCCTACTTGTGGTCTCTCTCTGTCAGATAAATAAATAAAATCTTAAAAAAAAAAAAAAAAGAAAGAAAATGGGCAAAAGATCTGAACATACATTTCACCAAAGAGAAGTTATGATGGTACAAAGGAGCACATGAAAAAAATGCTCGACATCATTAGCTATTTGGGAAACACAAATTAAAACCACAATGAGGTATCATCACAGACCTATTCAAATATCTAAAATAAAAACGGTAATGGCAAAAGTTGGTGAGGACGCAGGGAAACTGGAGCTCTCATACACTGCTGGTGGGAATGCAAAATGTTATAGCTGCTCTAGAAAACAGTTGGACCTTTTTTTTTTTTTTTAACCAAATTTAGTATGCACTTACCACACCCCTCAGCAATCACATCCTTAGGCATTTATCCTAGAGATATGAAAACGTCACAGCCTGAATGGATCTCAAGAGTATTATATTGAGTGGGGGAATAAAAAACTCTCAAAATGTTGTATATTGTCGGGGTCCATTTACATAACATTCTAGAAATAATGAAACTATAGAGATGGAGAAGAGATTAGGGCTATCAGGGCATGAGGTGGTTAAGGGGTGGGGAGGAGACGGGGTGGGCAGCAGGACAGACTGCTTTTGTGTGGACATAACACTTCTGGATCTTGATTTTGGTGCTGATAACATGAATCTATACTTCGAATAAAATTGCTTAGGAAACTGCCGGCCCCCAACACACATACATAAATACAGGTTAAAAAACTGAATACTGAATTGAAAATTTGGAAACTGAGTAAGGCCTGCAGTCAGTCAGCAGTAACACAGCGACGGCCATCTCTGTTTCAATACTGTGACTCGTACCACAGTCACAGACGATGCCAGTGGGGGGGGGGGGGGGGGGGGGGCGTGGGGGGAAGAGATGCTGGGTGCGGGGTATTTGGGACTCTGTACCTATAGCTGCAGCTGCCTCCAAGTCTATAATTTTATTTCACAAAAAAAGGTTTTTTTTAGATGAGGAGAGAAAGATGGACTGTCCAACAACCAAAATATTATTTATCTACAGGGGTGCAAAAACAACAAAACCCATCTTACACTATATAATAAAATTCTAGAGGGTACAAGGAGTCCATTTAGAAGAAAAAGTCAGAGATCTTTATTATATTGGCATAAAAAGAATTTCTCAAATAAGATGTTTTTAAAAGATCAGCTATAAAGGGAAACTTCGATAATCTAAACTTATTCTTATTTAAAACTGTGTATAGCAAAAAAAAAAAAAAAAGCCAACAAAAATGAAGTTCAAAGACAAGCACCAATTCTCTCAGAACACATGTAGCTGCAGCTGGAAAGGACAAGGAGACAAATTCTCCCCTTGGGCCTCCAGAGAGGAATGCGGCCTGCAGACGCCTGGATGTGAGCCCAGTGAGACCTGTGTCAGACTTCTAACCTACAGAACTGTAAAATAACCCATTTGTGCTGATTTAAGGCACTGGGTTGGCGGTGATTTGTTAGAGCAGCAACAGGAAACGGCTGCAAGTGACTTACCTCTGTGGATTTCCAAGCATTAGTCTTGACCGGTAGTGTTCCCTGGGACAACACGGTTCCACTAGGCAACTGAGTGTCTTGGCACTGCTCTTGTTTCGCTCCTGCCTTGGAAGTGTTTTCTGTCAACAACATAAAGCTAAGATTTCACTTTGGCAAAAAATAGTAACGTTTTTATGTTAGCTCCCAATTTTTAAGCTGATTACTTCTGAAGACCCATTTTGTCTGCAACAGGTACCTCCTGGGCCAACGGTCATTTCAATTTATCCCTTCATAATAATTGACAAATTTAGGCCAATTTAAAAATATAACTTTGATTCTAGCCTTTTTACCTATCAACACTTTTATTGTATGCTTTATTATTTGAAACATCTTTTTTTAAATAAGGCACAATACAGTATAGAAAATTATTGTATGAAAATTATCCTTAGCAAAAGCAGGAATGACAACTAGAATTATCCCAATTAATATTTAAAAGAAGTTCATTACTGCAGTGTGAATGTCAAGTGTTCACATATATGAGGTGTAGGCTGTATGATGAGAAAGCACTTTTAAACAATATTTAAAAAATTTTTAAACATGCTATGCCAGTGAAATAGGAGATTTCTCCTTGTATGTTTTAACTGAATTTAATGGTTTTGTAGTTGCTGTTTTCCTTTCTACCTTTTCTTTTCCTGGGTGGGGAGGGGCAAAGGTGTAGGGAGAGAGAGAATCCCAAGCGGCCTCTGCACCCAACATGGAGCCTGTCACAGATTCTCGGGACCCTGAGATCATGACCTGAGCCAAGACCAAGTCAGATGCTTACCCAACTGAGCCACCCAGGCACCCCTCCTTTCTTTCTTTCTTTTTATTTATTTATTTGACAGAGATCACAAGTAGGCAGAGAGGCAGACAGAGAGAGAGGAAGAAGCAGGTTCCCCGCAGAGAGCCCAATGCGGGGCTCCATCCCAGGACCCTGGGATCATGACCCAAGCCGAAAGCAGAGGCTTTAACCCACTGAGCCACCCAGTCGCCCCTCCCTCCTTTCTTTCTATCTGAATTACTGCGTAAACGAATTACCGCCAACTCTCTCTCAGCATGCTACTGGGTACAATAAGTGTAAGGAAGCGATCTTCAAACCGGTATGCATACCACTGGGGTACTTAAAGACTCCCCAAAGGCCAGGTGGGCATACACAGTTTTAAAGAACTCAATGTCCAGACCTACCACTTTTATATATACTCTTTCCAAAAACTGACCTGCCTAAGAACGGGACTGTGTGGAAGCATCAGGCCAGTTCTTCCCTCTTCCGCTTTCATAGTCGGTTTCCTTTCACTTTACACAGACAGACCCACCCTCTCCCCATCTTCTTACGATGCATCGTCCTTTAGGCTACCACTCTTAGAGCCGTCGAAACAAACAACAGTAGAACAGTACAACAGTAGAAAAGACTGGGGTAGGGAAGCCTCCTTCAACCAAGGCAGGAAAAACCCAAAGTAAAGCTCCAAAATTTGTCCTACTTTACACATATTTCTCTTAATGGCAAAGCAGGACATAAATAGCACAGTATTTTGGTCCATACTGGAGTGTTTGGTTTTCAGACCTATTATAGTATGGAAGAGCGGGACAGTTGACAAATTTCATTTAATGTCCTGTGCTTTTCATCCCTCAGCTGTTGTCCAAAAATGCATCACTTCTGAGGAGGACAAAAGGAAAGCACAAGCCCGGGAGACGGGGCAACTTCTTTCATCAAAGCGACAGACTTACAACAAGGCTCCACATCTTAGCCATCTCCCCTAGGAGAAGAATTCAAGAATGTGAGTGCAATCACAGTGATGTTTATTTGAATGAAGTAAGATGTTTTCTGAAAGAAAGTTGAAATCTGATCTAGCAGACTATTTTGACAATAAAGGCTGGCTTTGCCAACTAGGTAAATATGGTCAATGTTTTCCAAAAGTGGAATGAACGAGATCTGTAGTTCTGAAGAACTGCTGAGACATATTTAAAGCATATGAAATAATCTCAAAAATTGCTATACTAACACGCATTCCACGATGAATGTTTTTCTTTTTCACACTTTGTGAGTATATTGTGTTAAAGTGTAACTGGCAATAATTAATAATCTGATAAATTTTAGTAAAGGTTTTTTTGATATTATTCCCCAAAACTGAGAAAGTCCATTACTCCTAATGACTGTTTAACAAATCTTTTTCTATGAGGGTTGTTTCCGTTTCTTTGCTTTCAACAACACTGAAGACAGACCTAATCAAGTCAACAGCTGACAAGAGATGAAAACCATTTTTATAATAAATTACTATATAATTCTGGAATATTACTTAAAAGGAATTCATCGAATTGACTGACATTGCTATAATAAAACACCTTCTATTCCCACCTACAATTTTATGTGAAAAAGTCTTCTTAGCATTTCCATCCATAAAAATGTAAAAAAGAAACAGAATTTATGCTGAACCCTGCTTACTTCCAGCAGTAAGTAATATTCATAGGTGGGTCAATAAGCAGCTCCATGTATCTCATAGAAACATGCATTTCCAATAAAATGGTATTCTTTTTGAGTATTTATAAAAATTATAATATACTTACATGGTTTTGGTTTTGATCAATTGTGTGCTAAAAATAATTGTAATGATAAATCAATCTAGAAAGAATATTTTACCACTTAAAAGCCTCTTGACCTAGAAAATGTAATTTCAATTTATATACATGTTTGATGTAAAGAGGATTTCCAGGCATCAAAATACTTTCTATTAGGATGAAATCCTACGAGGGATGTAGAGGAGAAATATGAATTCAAGGAGAAAAAGAAATTACGTGATGTAAAGCTTCCAACAGTTAAAGACTGTGTTTTTTCAAATGAATGGCTGCAGGTAGCAGTTACGCAGTGTTTAGGTTCCTTTAGATACTATTAAAAGTCTCGTAGAACCGTTTCATTTTGTTTTCTTTTGTCCTTAATGTCAGTATTTTGAATTGTGTCCTTTGCAGTGACTTGTGATACAATTTCACATGGCAACCTAAAAAAAATGCAGGAGGTATTTAATTTTTCAAAATCACTTTAGGGGCTATGCAAGAAAAATAGCTTGAAAACCAACAGTCTAAGATACAGTGGTTCTCGCCTTCAGAAAGTTTATAGCCGGACTCAGGAGGTAAGACTGACACACAGACTTAATGGGAAACAATTAGAGGAAAATAAGACCGTGCCGAACTTTCTTAAATTAACGAACTTTGAGAATAAGCATTCTAAGGAGGAAAAAAAACCCCAGTGCGCACTAACCAGAAAGTGCCTCATATAGGAAGTAGAATTTGAACAAGGCTTTGAAGGATGACTAGGATCCTGATCAGTGTAGAATGAGAAATTATCCCAAGTAGAAGGAGCTACGTGGGCAAAAGGAGTATGATATATGCCAAAGACACCGAAGAAAGAATAAGAAATTTGCAATTATGACTCTAACTTTTCATCTTCTCCTAATGTCACATGAAAATGAATAATTAAAATGAGCTTATTTGGGGGCCCAGAGATTTTATAATGATTACTGGCAAACAGTAGGGGTTTGAGGCTTAGATCATCTCTGTACTTTCATGTGATTCATCAGGAACTACCTTTATGATCACTCTTTGAATATTCAGCAACAAAATTATCCTTCAAGTGATACGGACTTAGGTTTAGACATCACAAAGGTAGATTAATAACAATTGCAGGAAGTTAACTTTGAATTAAAGTGTGAAGAAAACTGAAGGACAGCAAGAACTGTGAACGAAAAAAATATCTTGAATATTTAGAGACATATTTTAGGCTAAACAACTAAAATATTCTAAACCTATATTAAATAATCTTCTAGGGCAAGAAAGAAGGCAGTTAGAACATAGTGAGTCTATGGAAATTCATTGAGACTTTTTTTTTTAGTACCAGCACAGCACTGGAAGTGAGGTGTGCTTAATTAAATTAGGTGATTACACCAGATTTATTTCTGGATTTTCACAAGCAAGTGCAAGCCGAGAGCACAAGTTTAGTTTCTTAGTGGAAATGAAGGCCCTTTGGTATCATAAGCTGTTTACCAGTTGAGACGGTGAAGTCACAAGTCAGGGGGACTCGTGTGCAAATATGAAACCCCAGAGGGAAAAGTGAAGGTGCTGAGGCAGTGATGCTATCGGGTCATTCGAAGATGAGAGGTTAGATACCAAAGCTGGAGGTGCCAGGAGGAAACCATTGAGAGAGAGCCTGTAGATTTCAGTGAGCCTGTGCAACTCAGATAATACCGCAGAGCAGAACTGGCAGCCCTGAGATACTTCTTAGATGAGATAGCAAACTGACATTCAAATCATCAGACATTAACAAGGCAAGAGCACACTTTGGAACCAAAATGTGGCACAAATTATGTAAATTCCCAAGTTCCTCCACTTATTATTTAATCTAATAAATAGCATTGCTATGTATTGACAGCATCCTTTCAGGTGTAAGGTAAGTCATTTACTTAACAAAATCAGCTTTAAAAAGAAAACGCATCTACCAAAGAAAATACTCCGTGGGCTGATGAGCTGATAAGATGGGGAAGTCTCATTGTGATTATCTTTATATCTAACTTTTGCAGAATCACGAGTTTGGAACCTTAACAACTTCACTGTCTTGGAGCATAATTGCACTTAAGCATCTTCAAGTAATAGATGTTTGTTCTAATTTTTTAAACTTTCATTTCGTAATTACTTCAAACTTATGGAAATATTGCTGCTAGAAGACTACACAGAACTCCCAAATACTCTTTATCTAGGTTTACCAATTGTTAACGTTTTGCTCCATTTGCTTTATAATTCTCTTTCCTCGTGGACACACACATATTATGATACTCCAATGTTTTACACCTCGAGGAAAAGCCATTGTCGTAGGTTGGGTTCCCCAGGAAGCAGATCCCAAAGCTCAAGTTTGTGTGAGGGAGATACACTAGGGAGTGAGCACCTTCTGTATCAGCACCAGTGAGGAGCGGGGAAGGCAGGACCGGGCCAAGGGAGAAACTCATCTGTCACGTGGCTGCAGCAGAGGCCAGGACCGATCTGCCAGAAGCTGTGGAGCTGGGATGGCTCTTCACTGTGGTCCTGCCTTGAAGCAAGGGAGTAGCCCAGCCACAACCATGGACCACTGGATGTCATTTCCCTCAGGAAGGGACTGTGACCTTGAGCCAAGAGGTTCCCTTCAAATGTTAGGAATTCCTAGAGAAGGACTGAGCTGAGACCCCCTCAGCTGCCCACCCTCCCAGCAGCAAAGGGAATGAGTGCCTTGATCCGGGAGACAGGGTCTGGGGGGCACCACAAAGTCCACGGCAGACCCCACCTGCAGACCCTGAGAAATGCTGCAGAGGGATTGGAGGTAGAATGTGAGTACTGTAAATCTTTTTTGAAAGGCGAATTTTGAGATTAGCAGAGAAAAGGCTTCCCCCCACCCCAATGAAAACACAAAGAATAGGAAAGCAGAGATGTTTAAGCAATTTTAAAAATCAAATTTTAAATTGGTAGATGAGAAAAGGTGAGAAAAGACAAACTTTTGTTGCAGGAGATCCTAAAAAGGGAATTAAGGCAATTTTATTTCTGTGTTTTGCTAACAATAGCATACAAAATTTGAGACACCGCCAGCAGTTCTTTCTTAGGACTAACCGGGAACGGGAAAACGCCCAGACCGCATTAAGAGCTCAGCCACAGAGAGGAGGAGCACACAGTCACTGCGCGAGCAGGATTAAGTGTTCAGGGCTGGCTCCTAGGTTAAGACAGCACACTGAAACGGCACCCCATCTGTACTGCCTTCGAAACACACATTTCCATCCTAAAACTTAAGAAGTTTTAAAAAAGTCAAAACTAATTTTTAAAAAATGTACAATAGCAATCTAACATGAAAACAGATACAACCAAAAATTTTTAAAAGGAAAATGACTGGTGGCCAAAGCAAGCATTCCCTGTCCCCCAAATGTAATAGTGATGAGTTGATCAGATTCTGAGATTTCTCAGGGACACGTGGGGCAGGGACTCAGTCCATTAAGCATCTGCCTTTGGCTCGGGTCATGATCTCAGGGTCCTTGGATAGAGTCCTGCTTTGGGGCCCTTGCTCAGCAGGGAGCCTGCTTCTCCTTCTGCCTACCACTCCACTCTCCTTTTTCTCTGACAAATGAATAAATAAAATCCTTAAAAAAAAAAAAAAAGATTCTGAGATTTCTTGTCACTATCCACATGTCTAGAACAAGGAGAACTGAGCGGACAATGCTTTTCTCACTCCTTGTGACTGAGAAGAGGTGGAAATTGGTAAAGGGGAAAAAAAGAGGTGTGCCAGAGTGAGTAAATACAGATGCCGACACTTTCATGGAAGTGAAAGCTACAGTTTCACACTGAATTGCGTGGATGATCTGAAGTTCAGGAGCATCTCCCCACCCCAGGGCAGCAGGACACATTTCCCAGCTAGACAGGATGAGCAGGATCCTGCACAAAATGTTCAGAGGACAGAGCAGAGCCCAGGTGTTCTAAATAAGATCATGTAAGGCCTCATGAAGGCTTCCCTTCCTCACTGCTGCAGAAAATGGATAAAATAAGAAACAGCACTAAAACCACAGCTCAGTGGAGAAAACAAACTGGTCTCAAACATGGTGGGAAGAGTGAAGAAATCACTCAGTGTGTCTGAGCCTGTAACTGCTGAATATGATGGTGCTGTCCCTCTATCTCCTCTTTTCCTTAAGACAACTCTGTGGATGGAAACCATATTATCCTCATTTTACACTGTGCTACAAAAGCTTGCGTGCCCGAGGGCACACAGTCCACACAGACTGCGTCAGGATTCAAGTCCGGTCAGTAAAGTGCCAGGACCCAAGTGCTTAACCCTTAACTCTTCATTGCCTTCAAAACACACTGCCTCGCGAGAGCTGCCGGAGACCCGGCAACTCCACAAACACATTCCAGGGGGAAAAGAGGAAAAGAGGAGGAGGAAGGGAGGGGGGAGCAAGAGACGGAGAGAGAGGGGGAGGAAGCCGGCATGCAAAAAATAGACTCCAAATGTACAAGAGAATGTACTTCAAGGAACAGAAGGACGTTCCTCACAATATGGCATTAGATGGTTTGGGAAGTTATTGTAAATTGTGTATTTTCATAGATTTCATTTTAGAATTGTTGCTACTGTATGACAATACAAGGTTGAGCTTTTTTTTTTTCCAATGTTTCTTGGCCTTACATGTTTCCTCCTCTTTTTTTAGGAAATGCTTTCCATAGCTCCTTCCTATTTTTTTTCCGTTGGGCTGTCCTTTTCTCACCGATGTGCAGAAATTCTTTATATATTCTGGATAATCCTTTGTCACTTACATATGTTAGAAATTTTTCTCCTAGTTTCGGACCGTCTTCTTCACTTCTTATAGGGTGTTTTTTGATGAAGAGAATTTAATATAGTTTTAGAAGTTTTCTATTGCTGCCAAAAGTTACAATAAATTTAGCGGCTTAAAACAACGCCCAAAACAATGCTGCGGTTCTGTAGCTCAGCTGTCCGGCAGGCTTAGCCAGGTGCTCTGCTTTGGGTTTCACGAGGCCAAAATCAAGGTGTTAGCCAAGCTGGACTCTTCTCTGAAGACTCTGAGGAGCAATCCACTTCCAAGATCATTCAGGGTGTTGGCAGAATTTGGTTTCCTTGTGGTTGTAGGACTGAGGTCCCCATTTCATTGCTGGCTGGCAACCAGGGATCATTCTCAGCTTCTAGAAGCCACTTGTGTTCCTTAATCACTCCAGTGATACCACTCCAGTCTCTTTTCAGCCCAGTAAAGGTGCATCAAATCCTTCTCACACCTGGAATCTGTGACTTCCTCTTCTGCCACCTGGGGAAAACTCTGCTTTTAAATGGTGTGTGATTGGATTAAGCTGGTCTGGACATTCCCTTCCCCTTTTTTGGAATGTTAAGTGGCTTTATTAGAAAATTTGTTTAATGGAAAATGACTACAAAATGGTAGGCATTTTACATCAGTAAACAAAGGATATCCATTATTTTTATTCTATTATTTATTTAGAATAAATTAACATATAGTGTACTAGTAGTTTCAGAGGTAGAATTTAGTAATTCATCAGTTGCATATAACACCCAGTGCTCATTTCTTCATGGGTCCTCCTTAATGCCCATCCCCCATTACTCCATTCCCCCCCCACAACCCCCCAGCAACCCTCAGTTTCTTATAGGTAAGAGTCTCCTGCGTTTGTCTTCCTCTCTAGTTTTATCTTATTATTCCTTTCCGTCCCCATGTTCATCTGTTTTGTTTCTTAAATTCCACATATGAGTGAAATCATGATATTTGTCTTTCTCTGACATTTTGTTTAGCAAAATACTTCTAGTTCCGTCTACGTCATTGCAAATGGCAAGATTTCATTCTTTTTGATGGCTGTTTTGACATACAAGTAACATAATCATGGGAGGTAATCATCCACAGGTAACGCCCACCTCTCAAAGGGGAGGGGATAATATACAGACAAGGGTCATTGGGGCTTATTCTCAGAATTTTCCCTACCACAAGAGTAAAACTTACAAATGCTTTTTTAATAGTTGGCACTTTTTCAGTTATGTTTAAGAAATCCTTCCCTATCCCAATGTAAAAAAGATATTCCCCTTTATTTTCTTCAAAACACTTCGACATCTTTTTTTTTCTCCTTTAAGTCTTTAATTCCTCTAGAATTTGTTTTTTTGCATATGAAGTAGAGACCCAATTTTGCTTTTTTTAATATGAATAAATAAGTGCCCCAGCATTATTTATGAAGCAGTTCATCCTCTCCCCACCAGTGTGGAGCACCGCTTCTGTCATATACTAAGATAACCTAGTTGCACAGTCTGTTTGCTGGGCTCTACAGGTTTGTTCCACTGGCCCACGTGCCTATGCCTCCATCCATACCACACTGTCATGATGACTCTTGCTTTAGTCCTGTCACCCAGAAAGGCAAGCCCTCCAACTTATCCTTCTTCAGGAATGTTTTGGATATTCTTGACCTTTAGATACTTCCAGATAAATTTGGGAATCAGCCCAAATTAAGATCCTCTTTGGATTTTGATTGCAATTGCACTGATCAGTGGTTCTCAAACTGGGGGCAGTTGTGGCCCTCAGGAAACGTCTGACAATACCTGCAGACAGTTTGGGATCTTACAACAGGTAGGGAGCTGTACTAATGGCATCTGGTGGGTAGAGGCCAGGGATAAAGCTAAGTATCCTCCACAGCCCCCACAACAAAAAATTACCTGACTTAAAATATCAATAGTACCAAGCCTGAGGGAAAACCTCCACTAAATTTGTATAATTTGGAGAGAATTGGTATTTATCTTTGTATATTTCAATAAACAAACATGAATATCATTCTATTTATATAGGTCATCTTTAATGTATTTCAGTTAAGTATTATAATTTTCAGTGTACGGGTCCTGTATAGTTTTTTTAAAGATTTATCCCTAAGTAGATAGTGATTTTTTTTTTATTATAAATGGTATTTTAAAAATGTTTACTGTTTTGTGCTGGTACATAAAAATATAACTTGATTTACACATTTTGAGCTTATAGCCAGCCATATTGCTAAAACTCTATTTCTAATATGTCTGTAGATCCTTTCAAATTTTCTATAGGAAGATCTTATTATCTGAAAATACATTTGCCTCCATTTCTATACTTTTACTTTTAATTTCTCTTACTTATTTTATTGTGATGGCTAGGGATAGTACAAAGCTGAAGCAAGGAGAATGGGAACATTTTTTTCCTACCTGATTCTAAAAGGAATACTTCCACATTTAAGTATCTGAAAAACTTTAATTTACATTTTAAAAATTCAAACTGAATTGCATTTTTTCTAGAAAAAGAGATCTAACATAGATTCTTTGAAATGTTAAGACTTTCTTTATAATATCAATTATAAAATCCATATTTTAAAAAGATGTTTTATTCACTTGATTTATCAGAGAGAGACTTTAAAGTCATTACTATAATGGGATATGTTTCGATCTCTTCCTGTAGTTCTACCATTTTTTTGCTCCATATACTTTGAAGTTACTTTATTCTGTATACTCACATTTAGAAGTGTTATATCTTCCTGGGGATTTAAGCCTGTTATCGTTGTCCTTAATAATGCTTTTGGCTTTAAATTCTACCTTATCTGATACAATATAGTTATACCAGTTTTCTTTAGTATATGTCTGGTTTATCTTTTTCTACCCATTTGCTTTTAACCTTTATGTGGACTTAGGTGCACAGCATATATCTGGATTTCTTTTTCCTCAATTGATAATCTCTGCCTTAAGATGAGTTTAATCCACTGATATTTATGATTATTAATATATTTGGACTTATTTCTACCATTTTACCTTTTTTATTTCCATCTATCCCATTTTATCTATGCTTCTTGCTCTTTTTTTTAAAAAGTCTTATTTATTTGACTGAGAAAGAGAGAGAGAGAGTGCACATACACAAGCAGGGGGAGTGGCAGGCAGAGGGAGAGGGAGAAGCAACCTCCCTGCAGAGTAGGGAGCCCAATGCAGGGCTCGATCCCAGGACCCTGATATCATGACCTTAACGAAGGCAGATGCTTAACTGACTGAGTCACCCAGGTGCCCCTCTGCTTCTTCCTCTTTATATTTTAGTATATGTGCTGCCGAAGCGAGCACTGCTTCTTCCTCTTTATAAACTTTCATTTTCTCATTCTATTTTTTCACTACTTTGGAATTTATGCACTCTATTTCTCTTCTTTTGGTGTTAAACCTTTCAAGTTTATCATGCACATTTACTTTAACAAGTCGAGGATTGGGACATCTGGGTGGCTCCGTTGGTTAAAAGTCTGCCTTCGGCTCAAGTCACGATCCCAAGGTCCTAGGATCAACTCCTGCATGTGGCTCCTTGCTCAGGGGGAACACTGCTTCTCCCTCTGCCTGCCATTGCTCCTGCTTGTGCTCTCTGTCTCTGACAAATAAATACAATCTTAAAAAAAAAAAAAAAAAGGCTGAAGGTCAAACAATATCTTTACCCCTCTCTCAAAAAATATAAGGATCTTAGAACACTGAATTCTGTAGACTCACTTCCAACCTACAGACCACGGCTACCCACTATTTTTGTCTGTTTTTCAAACCCAAAAGTTAGACATTACTACTTTACACAGAAAGTGTTCATTTTACATACAAGTTTATTACTTGTTAGTCACTCCCTCTTGCATTTCCAACCATTCTTCTGGAATAATTTTCCTTCTTTTTCAAGTATATCCTTTAATGAAGGTCTCCTGGTGGTAAGCTCTTGGGTTTTTTATTATCTGTAAGTGACTATTTCACCCTTATCTCTGAATGACAGTTTTGCTGGGTACATAATCACAGGCTGTTATTTTCTCTGAGCACTTTGAAAATGCTGTATCATTGTCATCTGGCCTCCACAGTAGCTGAAGAGGAGAGGTCACTGGCAGGGTAACAGCCATTCCCCTGCAGATGTGTCCTCTATGTCTTAACACTGCTTTTCTGTTTTCCTCTTCCTTTGGACAGATCTTCTGGTTCACTAAATTAAGTTTTTTTATTTCAATGGTTTTTCTCATTTCTGTAAGTGTCCATTTTTCAAGTTAATATACGCATGCCTAATAATCTTTTTTCCAAAGATTTTATTTATTTATTTGCAAGAGAGAACACAAGCAGGGAAGCGACAGAGGGAGAAGCTGAACAGGGAAGTCCAATGTAGGGCTTGATCACGGGACCCTGGGATTGTGACCTGAGTAAAAGGCAGCCGTTTAACCAACTGAGCCACCCAGGCTCCCCGTGATGTTTTTTGTTTGTTTTTAAGTAAAATAGTTTTAATTTTTAGAATTTGGTTTTGCCCAAGGAGCCAGGCAATGGCATATATAACTGACATTTGAATAACTGGATTAATTTAGAGAAGGATCAATCCAATTTGACACTTTTGCTTGTATGTATGTCTTTTTAAGATTTTATTTTTCAGAGCAATCTTAGGTTTACAACAAAATTGAGAAGTAGAGATTTTCCATATACCTCTCTCTGACACATGCATTACCTCTCCATATCAATACCATGATTAATCCTTTGTTTATTTAGATATTTAAATGCATAGCTATTCTATGTCATGTATCTGGCCTCTCTACTATCAACAATCTTTGGGGGGCTACTCATTTTTTCCCGGGTTGGTGATATAGATTGTGAGCTCATTGCCTGATTTTAATTGGAGGGAATCCTATGGACCTAACTTGTGAACTGGTCTTTATTTTTACAGAGAAAACTGCCTTAATCACTCAGTCCCACCTGGTTCAGCACAACAAACCCAGGCTTTCCTTTCAATGTTCAAGTCAGGCCCCAAACCATTTTCTTAACTATTGACAAGTGCCCTTAAACAATTCAAGCCTGAAAGACACCTGCAGGGCCTTCAGGCACCAGCTCCAAGTCACTCTGACTCTTGCTCACCTGTCCTGTTCTTATTTACTTAATTAAATTAATTAATTAATTGAAATTTTTGGAAGGCAAGATCTGTGGAGATTTCCCATACCCCCAACGAGGCCAGAAATGTTGCAATGGTTCATCATTTAGTCTTTGGTTACTATGCAATAAATGAGTTTCTTAGAATCCCTCGTAAGTCTTATCACTAGAAATAGACCTAAAATACCTTTTAGTAAAAAAAAAAAAAAAAAAAAAAAAATACATCTAGTACAATGCCAGTTTTATAAAAATAAGTTCTCTCCAGTTTATCCATTTTCTGTATGTATATATGTACAGAAAGATGCCTAGAATTTATGCTCATCTGACATGAGTTATGGCTATTTCTGAGTGAAGACATTGAAAAATATTGATTCATTAGTGTTTTTGAGCCTGCATTGTTTTTCCAAGAATAGAGTGGTTTTTTTCTGAAACAAAAATAAAAGAAAGAAAATAAGGGCACTTGGCTGGCTCAGTTGGTAAAGCCTGTGACTCTTGATCTCTTGATCTTGGGGTTGTGAGTCTGGGCCCCCCATCTGGTGTAGAGATAACTTAAAAATAAAATAAAAAGAAGAAGGAAAAGAGCCAGACTGGAAGTGAGTATTCTAAGGTGTTAATGGCAGTTGGGTTAGGGTGATAGAGATGGAAGCTACTGTTGTTTTGTTATTTTCTTTATTGTATACTTGTTTAAGTTGAAAAAAATCACTGCTTGACATTCATCAGTGCAGCTGTTTTAGTAGGAACTGTCATCTGTGCCATGAGCCCTGCCATCTAGACTGTGTGGGATATGGCCACCAAGTGTGACTTCACATCAACTCTGTTAGTACAAGGTTCACCGTAGGAAGTAACATTAACACTGGAGTTTGTGCTTATAAAATCATTACTACTTTGAAGTTCTACTTTTGGTCCAACAGGAAATACACACGATTTTTGGGAAACATTTCCATGACATAGAGTGCTACTACATTTAACATAGACCAAAGTAATCCTTCTCTAATAGAAGTAAAGTTCCATTGCAAAGTATAGCACCAGTGTGAAAATGGAAGCTTTTTATGGAAGATCAGGTGACCAACAGAGGTAATTAATGCTTTGCTGGTCTGGTTGTAAGCAGTGTCTCTGGTGATAGCTTTTTATCGTTATCACCTCTAAGATAAGGGCATGACTGATGCTTACAGCTCCGAGAAGCAAGAGTTTTAACTGTGCACATAGGGTTTTCCTTGTATTTCTGTTCTCTTGGAGGTTATGCCCAGTGGTAGCTTTCAGTCTGTTTTTTAAAAAAGATGTTCAAAGGGAGTTTTGGTGAATGATGGCATCACGGAGATGAATTCGTAGCGAGAGTACATGTACATCAAACAATAATTATCATTCAGTCCATCTCTTCCTTCAAGCAATAAAATACCTAAACAAAAACTTTCCAAGCCACCTACCACAATCAAAACTTGGAGAAAACATGTAGGAATAGAAAAAAAGGGGATAGAGGTAGTAATGTGTGCATAACACCTTCTCCAAAGCACCTATTTCCCCTTGCTAATTTACCACAAAGAAGCTAGGCACAGCTGTTTCAGCTCTAGATCCTAAAGCCTGGGAATCAGATTTCTAGCAATGATTCAACTTTACATTTCAATATAACTAAATAATTTAGAGATGTCTTTAAATACCTCCTGATGGAAATGCACCTGTGTAATACCATCACTTGCCTCTCTAACTGAAATGTTAGTCGCTTTCAATTTCTCTTTCTTCTCCAATACATCATCTGCTTACCCCATTTCCTCTCCATATTCTATCTTTACACATTACCTTTCCCTCATTTCAATAACCCTAGAGCAGGATGCTGGATTGAAAACAACTGTCTCTTACAGAGCTTCTCTCCAATTCGTATGGCCTTCATTCCTACACAAAGCAATAAGAATTATCTTCCACCAACAGCTGTTTTCAGTAATAAGAAAGCAAAGTTCTGTGACTAAGCTAAACACCCCTTCTGTTCTCCAAGGCCTACAGTGGTTCCTAGTTGCCGGTGGTACCGAAGTGAAATCTCCAAATACTCTTCATTATGTCCTTTATGAACTCTCAATGACCTGTCCACATTTTTAACATATTCAAATTTATGTGTTCTATTCCATTTAGTCTGACAACCATGCATTAACATGATTAATTAGTTTCTTCTTTTCTTTACCTCTACAGTAGGGACTATTGAATTTCCCATATATTTATTCTCTCCTTCCTTAATGATAGATCCTCTAACTTTAATCAGGGCACATGGCTGTCCAGGATAAAAATTACATTTTTCAGCCTCTCTGGAGCAACAAGACAGAAAGACCTCTGGGTCCCTGACATCACGAAGAGCCATATCAGTCCTAGAATATCTAGCTCTGGATTATTTTTAGGAGAGAGAAAAAAAATCCCATTTTGTGTAAGCTGTTAACATTTTTGGTGGCCTCTTCTACTATCACTTCTGAGAACACTGAATTCTAACTGATTCATCTATCTCTGAGTTTTCATCAGCTACTTCTGTCCCACTATTAATGCTCCCCCACTTCATCTTCTTATCTCCCTCAGCACCCCCAAAACATATACACCAAAACATATACACAAAATTGTCAGTTTCCTTTCTTCTTTTAAAATACAGCTTCTGGGGCACCTGGGCAGCTGAGTCAGCTAACTACTTAACTCTTAGTTGCAGCTCAGGTCATGATCTCATGGGTTGTGAAATCCAGGCCCAGGTCGGGCTCCGTGCTCAGCGGGGAGTTTGCTTGAAGACTCTCTCCTTCTGGCCCTCCCCCTGTGTTCATACTCACACTCTCTCTCTAAAATAATTAAGTAAATCTTAAAAAAAAAAAAAAAAAATACAGGGGCGCCTGGGTGGCTCAGTGGGTTAAAGCCTCTGCCTTCGGCTCAGGTCATGATCTCAGGGTCCTGGGATCGGGTCCCGCATCGGGTTCTCTGCTCAGCAGAGAGCCTGCTTCCTCCTCTCTCTCTCTCTGCTGGCTTCTCTGCCTACTTGTGATCTCTGTCAAATAAACAAATAAAATCTTTGAAAAAAAAAAAAAAGAAATACAGCTTCATATTCAAATGCCCATGTGGAAACAGTTAGTTTGCTAAGCTTAATACAATTACTCTTTTTTGAACACAAACACACACATCTGTGTATCTAGTATGTTTATGTGCATCTATACCTAGTGGTGGATAAATGAAGTTTTTAAATAATTTAACAGATTTCTAACACACTAAGTTTTTACATCCAAACATTCACTATTCACTTTTAAATAGTACTCTTAAACTACAATTCATTTTGGTGATGCCATCATTCACCAAAACTCCTTTTGAACATTTTTTTTTAAACAGGCTGAAAGCCGTCACTAGATATAACTTCATTTTTTAAATTTAAAAAAATTTGTTTTGACAGAGATCACAAGTAGGCAGAGAGGCAGGGAGAGTGAGGGGAAGAAGCAGGCTCCCTGCCAAGCAGAGAGCCCGATGCGGGGCTAGATCCCAAGACCCTAAGATCATGACCCAAGCTGAAGGCAGAGGCTTAACCCACTGAGCCACCCAGGCACCCCAATAACTTCTAAGAGAGCAGAAATACATCCAATTTGGTTACCAGTCCTAGAACAGTGTCTGGCATATAAAAAGTATTCAATACATGTTCGTAATATGAAAAAAAATGAACTGCAGCAAAACTTCATTTGAAGGTAGACTGACTTTTTAAAAGTAGTCAAAAGTCATTCCAAGCTCAGTTTAGTGAACAAGATGTGTCATAAAGCTAGAGAATATCATTTGGGGTTAAAAAAAAAAAAAAGCAGTGACTATAAAGCAATAAACTCAATTTCCTTGTATGAATCATAAAAATGGCTCAGAGCTAAGCTACTTCTTTGGCAATTTAAAGATTCATTTCCTAAGTTTACAGTAAGTTCACCAAGATCGCCCCAGATTACACGTGGAGTTTCCTTTGCCTGGAACACCCCAGATACAGATGGACTGTCCCCTCACTTCATTTGGGTCTCCTCCTCCAAAAGGCCTTCCCTCACTCCTGACCTAAACTAAAGCCATCCCTGTCACTCTCTGTCCCCTAACACTGCTTTCCTTTTCTTTATAGGACTTGTCCCTAGCATAATATTTTATATCTATTTTGTTTGTGTGTGGTTAGTATATGTCTCTATCCCTAGAATATTTGCTCCATGATGAAAGGGACTATGGTCTACTCACTGTTATAGCTCCAAATTTTTGCTCGGTACCTTCAAATAAATTCAAACTTCAAATAAATTCCATAAATATAAGTTTATAATGAAAGAGAAAGGAAGAGAGAAAAGCAATGGAGGGAGAATAAGAAAGGCAACAGAGCAATTGCAAAAGGAGTGAAGAAACTCTGGGCCAGTTCATAGTTGGTGATTTTACTTTGTAACCCTCTTCTGTAGTAGTTTGAACTGAAGGCTTCCGTGAGAAAATTTCAGAATGAGTCTCTTATCATTCCTGGAGATTTATTTCAAAATAAAATGGCCGCCCTCAAGAAAGAGGTTCCACTACATTTAGAAGCATGTAGATGGCATTTACTGTCTTTTACTGTCTTTCCGTCTCCGCAGTCCACACAAGCACAAAGTGAGAGAACATTTGAGAACCTCTGACCGAGTCAGAAAAGTACTTTAGTGATTTTTAGGATTGTTCCACGTTGGTATTACTATGAACATTCTTAATTTCCAGATTTAACTGACATTTGGAACATCTGTTCGAACTGAACACCTGTAGCTCTTTCAGGATCTTCCTTAATAGAGTTGCAGGATAAAGCTAGCAGGCCAGCCTCTGAAAATACTTTTAACTCTACATTACTCCTGCTGTGTCTCTCACTTACAGCATGAGGTTTAGTTCCTTTCAAGGGACAAGGATCCAAGTCACATTTCTTTAATGTTTTTTGCTTCCTCAAACTGTCCATTCCTCATACAAAACTTCACAACAGGATTTGTACCGGAGAAGACAGAGTCCGTTGACATTCCTTTACTTTTTAGCAAATTTAATAGGAAAGATAATTGTATCTCCCTACTGATTTCTGTAACGCTACAAAGAAATTCCTTTTTAAAAAAGTTCAGTTCATATTTAAAATGTATGTACTATGAGGCACTGTCATCCTGTAGGAGTTTTAGACCCTTTCAGAATTCTGAGGCACCTTTAAGCAAATGTAGGATCAAACAGCACAAAATGCACAATACCCAGACCCCGAGTCTCACATTCTAGTTATAATGAAAATCTTAAAATGAATCATGATGCCAAGTAAGCATCACTTCTTTAATAACATTTAAGCTCAAAAATCCCACTTTTTTTGAAACCCAGAAAACCTGTATTCCAAAAATAATCACAAAATTTTCTACTATTACTCTTCATCTCTGTTTTGTACAGTACAATGTCTAACACAGTAATAAGAGTACTAATATAGTATTAATATTTCAGCATGAAAACCTAATGTTTTATATTTTTTAATTGTTCTTAAATGATACCTACTACATTGTAGGTCTGTGTTCAGTATACGTACTTTTATTACGTAGCCTTGCAACCTTAAGAAGCTTACGTTTCTTCTCTGAGGCAGGAGTTTCTGGTGTGTGGGCGGAAGCACATGCTGTTGGTGAGTTAGCTGTACCAGGTAATCTTTTAGGAAATGTCATAGAGTAGGAGGTACGCCGTCTTGTCCGACATGCTACTTCCCTCTCTCTGTGCAGCAACTGTTCATCCATCAGCAATGTTATGACTTGCTTAGACTTCTCCCGGATATAATACCCTGAAAAATACATTGAATTGGTATAGGTAAGAAAATATTCACTGAAGTTACAATTAATTTCTATTCTAAAGAAAATTAGGGAAAAATGCAAACAGTGTAGCAAAGCAGAAAAAATCTGTAACAAGTCAAAGGGAAACCTAAGTTTCATTGGAGTTGTCAATAAGTACTCCTTTTCTTATACCTTAAGAAGTACCTAAGGGACGCCTGGGTGGCTCAGTTGGTTAAGCAGCTGCCTTCGGCTCATGTCATGATCCCAGCGTCCTGGGATCGAGTCCCACATCAGGCTCTTGGCTCCGCAGGGAGCCTGCTTCTCCCTCTGACTCTGCCTTCCACTCTGTTTGCCTATGCTCGCTCTCGCTCACTCTCTCTCTGACAAATAAATAAATAAAATCTTTAAAAAAAAAAAAAAAAAAAGAAGTACCTAAATGTGTGATGAAATCCTATCACTTATTGACATGACATTTTTCACTCTAAATATATTTCCTTTTAAAAACAATTCATTCTCTGCAATAAACCAAACAATGTAGGCATAAAAGAAGAGGAATGAATTAGATCTAGATATAGGACAATGACATTGGCTAAAGATCTAAAGTAACATGCACGGTTATGAGTCGAATCAGTAAAGCACACGGGAAAAACAATCATTATATATGTATACAAGGAGAGAGAAGTAGATAGAGAAATACACGGGTGGATGGATGATGGATAGGCAGGCAGATGGCCAGCAGTGTCCCCACGCATTGTTAATATCGGCTACCTTGAAGGAGGACATTAGGGTGGGACAAGAGTAGGGAGGACAATTAGATTTTCTTTGACAAAACGTCTTATTAAAACAACTTGATGCCATTAATAGAGTGCCAGAGCACAGTCTAAGACCAGAATCCCAATGACAATACTGTCCTTAACCAACTGTGTGACTCTGATATGTTAGGTGGTCTGTATGGGCTTGAGTTTTTGATGTGAAAGCCAGTAGAAGCATATCTGCTCAGTGTAAATCACAGATACAAAAGAATACTCATTCAAATATATAGTATTATTATTACTAATCTCAATCCCTTCCCATGAAAAATGATAAAGGAAAACCACTTCCCTCTCCACATCTCGGGACCAACTCATAATAGAACATCTCACGTTTTCCCAAGCCTTCCTCCAGGAGTAAAATGACAAGTCCTTAAAGACCCACTACTGTGTTCATTTGGGGCTCTAAGCGTGGCGAATTGAAATATTAATATATCCAACTATCACTTACTAGCAGGGGAAGTAATGAGCAATGGTCAAATGGAGGGTGCTTTTGACAAAACCGGCCAACATGTTCTCTGCCAGTCACTTCATTAAGGACTGCTACAACGGTGTTAGAAACCTTTGCTTAAGTTGCCATCTCTCCCAAGATTATTTTATCTACTCTCAGTCTCATTTCTTAGTCACTTCCTCCTTCCAAACTTCCTTTATAACTGCTGTGAAGAGTGCCCTTCTTGACGCCCTTAACTTCCTTTGAGGAACCTATAGGCCCTAAACAAAAAAATCCTGCAGGGTTTTGGGTTACCACTCCTTGTCGCCTGATAGAAGCCTGCTGTGACTGTCAGCCCTTGGGGACAACATGCCAGACACCACTACTCCCTTGAAACTGCCGCAGCTTAGTTTGGGGGAAGGGGTGGAAAACTTGTTTTTCCATTTCTAACTTCACAAAAACTCATCTCCTTTTTGCTTCCTCTCTCTCCTCCAGCTGAACCACCCAGACTGCCTTATTCTGCTGTCACACCAGGCTCTCGGTCTCCTTCAAGCTGTGTGTTAGCTGTTGCTTCTGCCAGGGACTCTGCATGGCTAGGTCCCTAATTCATTCAAGTCTCTACTCAAATGTCACCTCCTCAGAGAAGCCTTACTTCTGCCCACCCTATCCAAAATAGCCCCATTCCCATCACTCTCTATTCCCTTACCCATTTTATCACCACCTGCTATTGCGTGTGTGTGTGTGTACATATATATGTTTGTATATACACACAATAATAATTATATATATACACATAATAATATATACACATTTATTTACTTGTTTACTGTTTGTTTCCTCACCTACAAGCTCCATGAGGGCAGAGAGCCTCATTCACCCAGTATCTCCAGTGTCTGGGAGAATGATTGGCACATAGGAGCTACTCAATAAATCTTTGCTGAGTAAAAAAATCGATAAGGAACAAATTACCAAAAAGTCTCCATTTTCTCCCTGACATAACACAAATGGAACCAGATGGATGAAAGGTATCGAGTGCCAATTTATAGTGTAGCTGCCTGAGAAAGGTGCCTGGCCTGAAAAAGTTTCTTGCAACACCCTTAATTACAAGAGGTCAGAACTAGAAATTATGGGACAGATGTGGATTATTTCAGTCGGAGTCTGCATGAACTGGTGGGACTTGAAAGCAGCTACAAAAGTTCAAAGGTCCAAGCAGGTACATCAAGCAGAAAGCCAGCCACAATGACGAAGCACTTCTCCCTGAAACATGAAGGCTTTTTCCTAAGGGAGCAGGTGACAGCCTGCCACAGTGGTTTGCTTCATTCTCAAGGCTGTGCATGGCCATGGCTACTCCCCCACCACCATTGAGATGCTGGACAGTAGAAACCCAGCTGTTCTAAAGCACCAAAGTTGAAAGTGAAAAAAATCTAAAACCCCAATAAATGTGCTTCAAGGATGAGTAAAAAATAACAATTAGTACCAAAAAGATGGTATCTCCTTGCTGCTAAGCAATATGTTTCTGAAAGGAAAGGAGCGACCTAGCACTAGAACGGAATTGGGGAATAGAACACATGTAGGAAGTCACGGCTCTGTGTCTGAAAGAGAAAAAGAGACAGGGGGGAAGAATGTGGGAGGGAGAGGGAGAGAGATCGACAAAGAGAGGGAGACATGGAGTCTCTGAAATGAGAAATCAAACTATGAAACAGATCAATACCCAAAGATACACCAAGACATAAAGCTTGTTATTGACATGAAGGGTAAAGTAAAAATAAAGCTATATTCTATTTTAATTAGGAAATCAGGGATCTTTAGGTTATAAGTGACAGAAACTCAAACTGAACAGGCCATGGGAAAACCAGGGGTTGCCACTGGGCTTCAAGTATGGAGAGCGCCCAGGAGCGCCCAGGACTGCTCCCCCACCCCCATCCCCGTCCCGTCCCGTCCTCCCTCTGCATAATGCTTTCCTTTTCTCCTCTTGCAGACCGGCTTCCTCCACCTGAATGTGGACATGGCCACAGAGAGTTCCAGGTTCATGCCTCACACTCTGCCATCTGAGAAGCCTCCCTCTTCCTTCACCCAAATTGGAAAAATCCAGGAGAATGACTAGGCTTGGCTCAGCTTGAAAGTCACATGCCTGTCCCCTTGGCCAGAGAGTGGCACACTCCCACTGGCAACCGCCATCAGAAGGGCCCAGTGGACTGAGGGGACAGTCAAGAAGACAGAAAAATGAACGGACAGAAAGCCAACCTGAGGAGGCTTCTCAAACTCACACAAAGGACCGGGACATGCAAATCACTAAGCAACTCTGTGCCAAACCAAAAGCCAAGGAACCGCACTTATTCACCTCGGCGGTCATTTGATCATTTTTTCAACACTTAAGTTTCAGGAATTGTTCTAGAAACATGAGTGAGAGAAAAAAAGACAAGATCTCCAAACAAGAAAATTTCAGATACAAATACATGCTCTGAAGGAAGTAAAGCACAGTAAGGAGCTAAACACCGAGCTGTGGTGCAGGGACGGACAGGCATCTCGCTCAGCAAGAAAAGGCCAGGCCTGCAGCCCTTCAGGCAGAGAGAGCAGCTCTGCAGCCCTTCAGGCAGAGGGAGCAGCTCAGCTCCGACTTCACCTCCTGCTGAGGGATCGCAAGCCCCTCCCGACTCTCCAGTCCCTGCCCTGCTCTCCTACAGCACTTCCACATGCTGCAATTCTTATTGATTTGATAAGTGTCTTTTTCCTCCATTACAGCATAACATCCATGAAGGCCAGAATTATACCTGCTTAAGAGTTACTTCGGAAATGTCTATTAAATAAATGAAGGAACATGCTGAGAAAAAAATGTCCCAAATGCAGAGGAAGTGCGCCTGTAAACAAACACATGAGCAGCATGTAAAGAGATCTGGAAATAGAGTAAATGCAGAGATGTTGGGCAATGAGATGTGACAGCAGCAAAGGCACACAGCAGACTTCTAGGAAAACCTGTATTACGCCTAAAACTGTGGTCATAAAATATCTTAACTCCCCTTCCTCCATACCTGACCCACTAACCAACCAAAATTTACTCTTTTTTTTTTTTTAAAGATTTATTTATTTATTTGACAGAGACGGAGAGAGAGAGAGATCACAAGTAGGCAGAGAGGCAGACAGAGAGAGGGAAGCAGGCTCCCTGCTGAGCAGAGAGCCCGATGCGGGGCTCGATCCCAGGACCCCGAGATTATGACCTGAGCCGATGGCAGAGGCTTTAACCCACTGAGCCACCAGGCACCCCTACTCTTCTTCTTAGATTCCTTTCTCAATGAATTTTACGTCTATTCTAAACCCAAACTGTGAACATTCACCTCCCACGCCCGGGAACCCGTGTCCACTGATGGGAGCAGCTAGCAACTTCTACATCCGTCCTCTGCGCTCCATTGCCCTTAGTTTAGTTCAGGCGCTGCTCTTTTCTTGCCTGCGGAGTTCTGAATTATTTACTTATCTCCAGTCTCCCTTCTCCTGTATCCTCCACAATGTCTCTGCAGGTGAGCGTGAGGGTAGGGTGGGGAGGGCGGGGAGCAGTAGCCCCAACAGTGTCATTTTCAAGTTTAAAAACCTTCAGTCAAGTTGGCACAGTCAGTTCATGCTTCGAAGTACCCCCATGCTCCGCTCCAAACACACAGAGTGAGAGACATCGCCGGCCTCATAAACAAGGTAAAAACCTCCAGAAATGTACGAGGAATGAAAAGGCGATGACCAGGGCTGAAGCCACAGGGCTGCTGGGCTCTTGACCCGGTTCCGCTCCTCAGGCGTTAGGGAACCAGAGCTGGTCTCACTGGGGAGCATCCATGTTTGTGAGAGAAGGCTGAGAAGAAAAGAGAAAGAAGGGGAAAAAACCCAGCTGCTAACTGCTTCCTGGGTTGTCGCATATCTGCGGCTGTGATCTAGAAGCTAGAAGACACGTGAGCAGCCTTAAGGCTGGGAACTACACCGAGCCACCCGCCACCTCAGCGACCGCATCCAAGACACTCCGGTTCTGTCACAGGGCATGAGCCCTGAGCTGCCTCAGTAAGGGCTGTCCTGGAGGCTCTAGGGACGTGGGGGGCAAGAACTGAAAACCAACATACAGCGGCGAACACAGCACCCACAGATGGAGGAGGAAGAATGTCCCAGTCAAAAGAAGACAGAAAACTCAAATTCCAAAATAGTTTTTTAAAAACATCTAATGCTTAAGAAAGATGGCTGATAAAAGCAGCAATCAAAACACACCCACAACTTCACTGCAAATGAAATCAGCGCTTCACAGGATTCTATAAGCAATATTCTAGATTCGTTAGAAGACTTTAGAATCGTAAATGAAGATTTTTATTTTCATGTATAATTAATTTAGTTAGTTTATCTGAGAGAGAGAGAAAGAGAAAGGGCACGTATGTGTGAAGCGGGGGCGGGGGGAGGGGCGGAAGGAGGAGGGGGACAAATTCCCAAGCAGGTGCCACCCCCAGGGCAACCCCTATGTGGGGCTTGATCTCAGGACCCTGATACCCATGACCTGAGCTGAAATCAAGAGTCAGATACTTAACCACCTGAGCCACCCAGGTGCCCCCAAACAAAGATTTTTAAGTAAATGCGATTAAGAGAGATTAATACAGGAATCATATCCACAACCAGAAATATGAGATTATGAACCAAAACAAAACGAGGCAGAAAGGAAGTAAAAACAGATGGATATGAAAAGAGCCAGTTAAAAATCCTAGACATGAAAACTGTTGTCAGTGGGATTAAAAAGAAAAAAACCCTCAACATCTGAGGAAAACTCCAGAATTTAACAGTTGAAGAGAAACTGAAGACGAGTTGGTAATTGAAGAATGGTATTAAGGAATTCTTCCAAAATACAATCCAGAGAGGCAACAAGATTAAAAAGATTAATTAAAAGTCATAAACACAGATTGCAAGGCCCAGTATTCACTTAGAAGAAGTTTCAAAAGAAGAAACTTATGGTAATCACAAAAAGGCAACATTCAGAGCAAAAGGGGGCTGGGAATTTTACAGAAAAGACATCAATCCTCACATCAAAAATGATCTCCAGGGGCACCTGGGTGGGTTAAGCCTCTGCCTTCGGCTCGGGTCATGGTCTCAGGGTCCTGGGATCGAGCCCCACATCAGGCTCTCTGCTCAGCAGGGAGCCTGCTTCCTCCTCTCTCTCTTCCTGCCTCTCTGCCTACTTGTGATCTCACTCTCTGTCAAATAAACAAATAAAATTAAAAAAAAAAATGATCTCCAAAGACCAAGTAGGGTAAATAAAAATAAACCTATATGTAGAAAAACAGAACATTTAGGATAATGAGCTCTTAAAACTATCAACCCCGCCCCCCCCCAAAAAAAGGTACCAATCCTTTCTTTGGACCACTAGTCAGCTGTTCAGCCAGCAAACATTTATTTGGCATTCCACCAAACTGGGTGAAGAAACAGGGATACCAATAAAGTCACCTCAACCCTCCAAACCCGGCAGTGCAGTGAAGGGACTGACAAGTACTTGGGTCAGACAGCTGCGTGCTTCGACAGGTGTGTGGACAGGTGCACTGGATGGGCAGGAACTGTGGAAACAGGGCAGCTGGCAAAGCCCTTCCTAGTGAATGGTTGCGTTATTTGGGCATGAACATACACTGCAGGAAATAAAAGTAATAAAAATAAAAATACGCCAAGGACTAACAGTATTAGCCAATATTGACTGATGACTCACTAGGTTCCTGACTTTCAGACATTATCTCCAGTCCTCACGAAGTCCATTTTACAGATGAGAAAAGTAAGTTTAGGGGGACAAAATCTTTCCCAAAGTCATAAAGTCAATAATAAGCTAGAAGGTCGAGACTGGCTCTATAGAAAGACCATAATATAGACTCCAATTTCTTTGACTGAATTTAGCATACATATGTAAGTTTTTTTGTTTGATAAGAACCTTGAGAAAAGAATGTGTGGGCACAGCCCCGAAGTGCTAAACTGGTTATTCTCCCTTGTTTGTTTACTGTCCTCTGTTATCCACGTGTGTACAACATATTAAGTGGAACGTGGGAGGACTGGCTGGACCACCGTATTTAAGTTTAAATAAATTTCGTGGTTTGTCTCTTGCTGTCGTGATGACCAATGACTATATTTGTTCAAAGGAGCAAAAGGTGATCCAAAATATTCAACTGTTTCAGGTAGAAAGGTTTTGTTTGACCTCACAGTAACATAACTCTTAAGTAACTTGTAACAGTAACAGAACAGGCTATGATGACCCAAAGCCTATATGTTTGCTTAAAGGAAATTCATCTGTTTATCAAAACTCTAAGAATGTTTGTTACAAGAGACCACGGTTGTTCAGCAGCCTTGCGTTAACCCACCTCTCGGAAGACGAGCACATCTACCTTGCAGTAATGAATCCAACCACCCTTATCCATCCAAGTAGGTCTGATGGTTAGAGAATTCTGACGACTGCTGTCTGACAGCTAGAGAGAGAAAATCAAGTCTGATGCATTGGGAAGCTAGAGTCTGTCCACAGTGCTTAGCCACTATCCCACATGCCTGGGAACGGCCTATCTCACCCTCCAGCCCCTGTTCTGTCCCTTCTGTAAAACAAGAAATATCCTCAGATTTCAGTTAGTTTGGTTTTAGTCTTAAAGCAGCCAGCCAACATCTAAAAAACTCTTTTATACTTTTAAATATTTTTTTTCTTGAACTCACTTTCCAGATATCCGGGCTCTTTGTAATTTAGTACAGTCGCCTTGAAAGGGAAATTCCAGTCATTCCTTTCTGCCTCCTACTTGCCCGCATTCTCTCTTTCTCTAAACCCTTTCTCTAAACCTGGTGTCTTCTGCCCTTCTGTGAGAACCTGAGCTCGAAAAACAACCTCCTCCTCCTCAAAATATATGTAAATATACAAATGTAAAATCTATAAATTTATAAATGAATCACATTGTCTAGAGTCTTTGCTGTTTACATTTTAGTTTGAATTAACTCTGGCTCACCAGGCTTACTTCCTACTCTAAGACATTATTTCACTGAGCAAATGGGTAGGTGATTGGGAAGGGCCAATTCTGGAGGCAGAGAGGCAGCCTGTACAAAATCAGCCATGGAGATAAGTGTGAAGCATCTAATTCCTCACATCAGATGACTGATAATGACAGTGAAAAAATAAAATGGCACCAATGTCACCAGTGCACACTATGTTACTTCTAGTAAAACTGCTTAACATTACTTTTTTAAAATAGATTTTATGTATTTTATTTGAGAGAGAGCATGAGCAAGAGAGAGAGAAGGAGCAGTAGGGGGAGAGGGAGAAGCTAACTCCCCACTGAACAGGGAGACCCATGTGGGGCTGGATCCCAGGACCCTGAGATCATGACCTGAGCCGAAGGCAGAGGCTTTTAACCCACTGAGCCACCCAGGCGTCCCTAAAATATACCTTTTAAAAGAAATCTACTTTTAATTCAAATATGAGTGTGTGTACATATAAAATGGCCCATTTAAACAAAATTAACTACAATCTCATGACTTTACCTAATTGAGAATAAAGAAGTACATAAATCTATAATGCACACATTTCTGAGAACCTGAATTGGTTTTATAAAAAGAATGCCATAATTTGTATAAATAAATAATTTGATGGTATGAAACATTCAACTGGGTATTTTTCAGACAATTTTAATTAAATTCACTCTATTAGTTTAGTGAAACTTTGTTCAGATATTTTTAAAAACTCAATTAGAAGAAGCTGTGTAGCGTAATAATAGAATAGGACTAAACAGTATTAGGATATATGAGCTTTAATCATGTTCAGTTATTAATTAGCTGTGCAATCTTACCTAAATAATCTGAGTGTTAGCTCCTCATCTCTGTAAGAGAGATAACACATAACTTTCATTCCTCTAAGATGCTGAAAGGCTCAAATGAGATACCATACATGAAAATGCTGTTAATAAAGTCTAATAATTCAACTAGATACCTCATGGAAAAGAATGAACTTTACTTCTACCTCACAATATACACAAAAGTTAATTCTAGATCAATCAGAGACCAAGCTAAAACCGTAAGATGTCTGGAAGAAAACAAGAGAATTCCTTCATGGCCTCAGGGTAGGCAAGTTTCTTGGACAAGACACAAAAGGCATCAGCCATAAAAGGAAAAAAACACACTGCGCTTCACCAAAAGACATTTAGAAAGTGAAAGTGAAAAGACAAGCCACAAACTTGGAGAAAATACTTGTAATCCATATATCGGATAAAGGACTCATATCCAAAATGTATGAAGAAACCCTACAAATTAAATAAAAAATAAGCAAAAAATAAAAATTGAAAATAGGCAAAACACTTGAATAGGCAAAAGACATTCATATGTCCACGAATTATACAAAAAGGTGCTCAACAACTCTTCAGGGGAATGGAGATTGAAACAACCCTATATACCCATCAGATTGGTTAAATTAAAAAAAAAAAAAAAAGAATAACAGTATTTAACTACTGGCAAGGATGTGGAGTAACAAACTCTCAAACACTGCTGGTGGGAGTGCGAAATGGTAAAAACCACTTTAAAAGACTTTAGCTGAATATACACCTGCACTATGACCCAGAAATACTACTCCTAAGCATATGCCCAACAGAATTGAATATATATGGCAACAAAAAGACTTACATAAGGCTCATAATAGCTTTATTTATAATAGCCAAGAACTATACACACACCAAATGCCCATCAACAGAAGATGGGCAAACAGACGTCATATAATGGATCAGGACTCACCAATAAACAGGAACCATACTGCTGAAGATGCAACAACATGCCCAAGTCTCAAAATCATTAGTGGAGATAAAGGAGCCAGAGGCAAAAGAACACATATGTTTCCATCTGAATGAATTTCAAGAACATACCCAACTAATTTATGTAGTAGAAGAAATTAGAATGGCAGTTGCCTCTGGGAAGGAGGGAGAATTGACTAGAAAGGGGGATAAAGGAACTTTCCGGAATGATGGAAATGGTCTTTATCTTGAACAATCTCGAAGTTGGTTATACATACCAACATTCATCAAACTGTACATTTAAGATCCATGCACGGTTTCAGTTAAAGTACCTCTAAATTTAAAGCAATGTGCTCAACTGTCAACCTAAAAAACCCTAAAACTATAATATAATACAGAGTGTCCCCAAGACCTGGAAACAGTGAAAATCATGTATTTTTCATAAATTTTTTTTAGTTTGATATTTAGGCTGGCTGCTTTAAGCTTACTTCATCTGAAAAGCTGTCTGGAGGTTGAGGAAAACCATACTGAGAACATTATTCGAAACGTTAACTAACAAACTATTTGAAAACAAGATTCTCCTCTTCCCCAAGTTTTCCGAACTGTTTTCTCAACTTTTCCCGCCTATAGTACGGTTGCCTCCCCTTAGCAACACCTCTACTGGAAGTCTGAAACTGTGGAGGGTATTAAACCCTATATGAGGTTTTTTTTGTACACATGAATACCTATGATGAAGTTTAATTTATGAATTAAGCACAGTAACAGATTAACAGCAATAATAAAATAGAACAATTATAACAATATACCGTAATAAAAGTAATTATATGAATGGGGTCTCTCTCTCAAAATATTTTATTGTTGTCCCCTCATCTTTCTGCATGTGGTAATGTGAGATAATGTCTACGTGCTGAGATGAAATGAACAGCGTAGGCAGGGTGTCATAACACTAGGCCACTACCAACTTTCTGAACGATAGGTCAGAAGGTAGATCATCTGCTTCCGGACCATGGCTGACCACAGGTAACTGAAACTGTGGAAACTGAAACCACAGATAAGGGGAGAATACTGTAATACTTCTATTAATCACTGGGCAGGGATGGTGTGATAGGCACCTTTGTAATGTTGGGAGATAGAACACGGACAAAGCAGACATAAAATAACCCTGCCCTCGTGAAACTTACATTCTGGTAAGAAGAGACAGAAAACAAATAAATACTAAAATAAAATATGTCCAATGTCAGATAAGAAAAGCTACTAAGAAAAATAAAACAGAAAGTGGCTAGGGCATATCAGTGCAAAGAGTGGGGTAGGACTGATTTTTTCATAAATAGGGCAGATATAAAAGGCCTCACTAATAAGATGACTTTCTCAGCAGAGATCTAAAGTGTGTGGGAAAAGCAGTGCAGGTAAGTAGGGATGAGTACTCCAGGCAAAGGGTAAAAACCAATCAAGGAAACAAACAAAAGGTCTTTTTTCTATAATTTGTTCTGCTTTTATCTTTTTTCTTTGCCCCTTCTTGATAACCTGTATCTCAGGTAGGATCCAGCTACAGACTACTTGGATCACTGCAATTTCTCTTCCATTAATTTCTCAGCATAAACTTCACTCTCTTTTTTTCTTTTCTGATCCAACAAAATCATTCTGACTGAGCAGTTTTTCAATGATCGCATTTCTTACCTCAAATCTCCCGCTCTTTTTTATGACTTCTGCTCAATAAAAATTCACTGATGTCTAATATGTACCAAGGCCTGATTGTAAAAAGATGATTGTCATATGACATATACCCTCAGAATCTAGTCAAGGATGTATTTGTACATATAGATGTATATGTATACACACAGGCATACATACACACATACACATATATATCAAATGGATATACTGTAAAAACACACACACTGATATTATTAATGAAGAACTGCAGCAATTAATTCTACCCAGTGAGGAAAAGAGGAGATCATTGGAGATATAGAGGAAAAGACCTCTGAGCTAGAATTTGATGACTAAGTAGGAACTCAACAAACATACAGCAAGAAACGACTATTACAAGGAAGAAGAAACATCTTAAGCATCAGCGCAGAGAGGTGGAAGCAAATAATCTACCAGTAATGCTAGATGCAATATGTTAGATTGAAGACTAAGAAAATAAGAGTAGAAAAGTCAGTTGGGAACATGCTAAGGGGACTGACTTTATCCTGAGAGCGAGTGGTTCCCAAATTATTTTGACGGCATACCCAACCAGTAATAAATTTTTGTGCATGCATCTACTCTCTCTCTCTCTCTCTCTCTCTCTATATATATATATACATTTGTTTATGTATAAATTAAATTATGCCAAGAGCTACTATTCTAATATGTTACACTCATTAGAAAACAAACCCAAAAAGATAAATGCATAAAAGATAAAAATAAGTAATATTCTTGTCATCTTGGTGCTACCAAATCAACAGGAGTATTTATAAAATCTAAGGTAGTATACCTGTGCTTACTTCTTTGACACTAAGCTCAACTGTTAGGAAATCTGAAAGGCTTTTATGATAGTGAATTTAAACATATCTAAATATACCATACCATAAATATAGTGTACATCTAAATATACCATACATAGAAATGGTATAAATGCATAAATGTTTGTTTATAATTTCATGCTTATCTATTTTATCTCTCAAAATAATTAATAAACTCTTTAGAGCAGGGGCTGATCCATTCTTTCCACTTAAAAAAATCATTAAAGTGCTTAGTATAGGGGCGCCTGGGTGGCTCAGTGTGTTAAGCCGCTGCCTTCAGCTCAGGTCATGATCTCAGGGTCCTGGGATCAAGTCCCGCGTCAGGCTCTCTGCTCAGTAGGGAGCCTGCTTCCCTTCCTCTCTCTCTTCCTGCCTCTCTGCCTACTTGTGATCTCTGTCAAATAAAGAAATAAAATCTTAAAAAAAAAAAGTGCTTAGTATAGTGATAAAATACTCTGTAAAGTTAAAAAAGCAAAAAAACAAAAAGATTATATCCCATTCACTATCATCCAAAATATTATGCCTTTTTATTTATTTTTTTTAATTTTATTTATTTATTTGACAGAGAAAGATCACAAGCAGGCAGAGAGGTAGGCAGAGAGAGAGAAGGAAGCAGGCTCCCCGCTGAGCAGAGAGCCCGATGCGGGGCTCAATCCCAGGACCCTGAGATCATGACCGGAGCCGAAGGCAGAGGCTTTAACCCACTGAGCCACCCAGGGGCCCCTATTATGCCTTTTTAAAACCTAATTCTTGGGGAGACAAAATATTAATTAGTATTTTATTTTAAGTTTTAATAATAAGTTTAATCCCCATGGAAATCGATATCTTTACAATTTCTAGATTAAGAAATACAGCATGATCAAAACCCAAGAAGATTTTCTCTAATTTCATCATTAAACCTCAAATCTGGGTGGCTCAGTTGGTTAAGCACCTGACTCTTGATTTCAGCTCAGGTCATGGTCTCAGGGTCATGAGATCATAGCCCTGTGTTGGCCTCCACACTCAATGTGGAGTCCACTAGAGATTCTCTGCCTCTCCCTCTGCCCCTCCCCCTGGTTGTGCTCTCTCTCACGCATTCTCTCTCTTAAAAAATTAATAAAAATCTTTAAACCTCAAACCTGACCTTAAGTAAACAGTTCAAAAATAAAGAGGATGCACATCATAACCAAGTGGGATTTATGCTAGGGATGCAAGCCTCGTGCCTACATGGAAATCAATCAATGTAATACACCAGATTAATAGAGTAAAGGGAGAAAACACATAATCACCTCAACAGATGCCAAAAAAAGCACTGAACAAAAGTCAACAGCCTTTCCCCATAAAAACACTCAACAAACTAGGCATAGAACTCCTACAACCTTATGATAAAAAGCATCTGTGAAAACCTACACCCAACATCCTACTTAATGGTAAAAGACCAAAAGCTTCCTTTAAGATCAGGAACAAGACAAGGATATCTGCTCTCACCACTTCTACTCAACATTGTCCAGGAGGTTTTAGCCAGGGAAATTAAGCAAAAAGAAAAGAAATAAAAGGCACCCAGATTGGAAAGGAAATGTAAAACTATTTCTATTTGCAGATGACATGATCTTGCATGTAGGAAATCCTAAAGAATCTTTAAAAAGTAATAACTATTATACTAATAAACGAGTTCAGAAAATAGCAGGACACAAGACCAATACACAAAAATAACTTGGTCAGTTGTACTTCTATACATTAGCAATGAATAATCTGAAAATGGAATTAAGAAAACAATTCCAGGGGTACCTGAGTGGCTCAGTGGGTTAAGCCTCTGACTTCAGCTCAGGTCATGATCTCAGGGTCCTGGGATCGGGCCCTGCATTGGGCTCTCTGCTCAGTGATGAGCCTGCTTCCCCCTACCCTCCTCTGCCTGCCTCTCTGCCTACTTGTGATCTCTGTCAAATAAATAAATAAAATCTTAAAAAAAGAGAGAGAATGAAATACTTACAAATAAATTTACCAAAAGAAACATTAAGACTTATGTACTGAAAACTACAAAGCATGCATGAAAAAAATGCAAGGAGGCCCCAAACAAAAAAAAGAACATCTTGTGTTCTTGGATGGGAGGAACTGATGTTAAGATGGCAATATTCTCAAAATTGATCTATAGATTCAATGCAATCTCAATCAAATTTCGAGTTGCTTTTTTTACAGAAATTGACAAGCTAATGCTAAAGTTGAATTGGAAATGCATGGGGCCCAGAACCTACAACAGGACCTACAACAATATTGAAAAAGAATAAAGCTGGAGGACTCAAGTTTATTTCAAAGTTTACTACAAAGCTACAGTAATCAAAATTGTGTGGCATGGGGCACCTGGGTTGCTTAGTGGGTTAAGCCTCTGCCTTCGGCTCAGGTCATGATCTCAGGGTCCTGGGATTGAGCCCCACATCGGGCTGTCGGCTCAGCAGGGAGCCTGCTACCCACCCCAACCCCCGCCTACTAGTGATCTCTCTCTCTCTCTCTGTGTCAAATAAATAAATAAATAATCTTTTTTAAAAAATGGTGTAGCATGGCCTAAGGAAGGACGCAGAGATCATAGCACAGAAATGAACCCTTACATCTATGGTCAGATGATTTTCATAAGGCTGCCAATATAATTCAATGAGAAAAAAAGTAGTCTTTTCAGAAAGTGGTAGTGGGACAACTGGATACCCACATGAGGCTGGACCTCTACCTCACACTATACACAAAAATTAACTCAAAATGGATCCAAGATGTAAATGGAAAAGCCAAAACTATAAAACTCTTAGAAAAAAAACACAGGTATGAATCTTCATGACCTTAGATTAGGCAATGATTTCTTACATATGACACTGAAAGCATAAGCACCAAAGGAAAAACTGATAAATTAAACTTCATCAAAATTTAATAAGAAAATAAAAAGACAACCTATAGAATGGGAGAAGATATTTACAAACCACCCTCTGGTAGGGGTCTTGTATCCAGAATATATAAAGAACTCTTAAAACTCAACAATTAAAAAAAAAAAAAAGTTAAAAATGGGCAAAGGATTCCTACAGACAGTTCTCCAAAGAAGATCTATAAATGGCCAATAAGGGCATATAAAGATGTTCAACATCATTAGTCTTTAGGGAAATGTGTATTGAAACCACAATGAGATACTACTTTTCACATTCAGTAGAATGGCTATAGTCAAAAAAGATGGACAATAATAAGTGTTGACAAGGATGTGGAAAAACAGGAACCTTTTTACATCATTCTTAAGAATGTAAAATGGGGGGCGCCTTCAGCCAGTTAAGTGTCTGCCTTCAGCTTAGGTCATGATCCCAGGGTCCTGGGATCGAGCCCCGCATCAGGCTCTCTGCTCAGCAGGGAGCCTGCTTCCTCCTCTCTCTCTCTCTGCCTGCCTCTGCGCCTACTTGTGATCTCTGTCTGTCAAATAAATAAATAAAATCTTTAAAAAAAAAAAAAAAAGAATGTAAAATGGTGCAGCCTCTAAGGAAAACAGGTTATTGGTTCCTCAAAAAACTAAACATAGAACTGTCATTTAATCCAGCAATTCCACTCTTAAGTATACACCCAAATGAGTTGAAAGCAGAGACTCAAACTGACACTTGGATGATTTCATTAATTGCAGCAATATTCATAATAGCCCAAAGGCGAACACAACCCAAGAACCCACCAACTGATGAACAGATAAACAAAACGCGGTATGTTTATACAATGGAATGTTATGCAGCTATAAAAGGAATGACGTTTTGATACATCCCACAGTACAGATGAACTAGAGGACATTATGGTGTGTGAAATAAGCCAGACAGAATAGGGCAAATACTATATGATTCCACTTATGTGAGTGTACCCAGAATAAGCAAAAGTACAGAAAAAGAAAGATGAGAGGTTAGCAGGAGAGTCTCTGCTTAATGGTTATAGAGTTTGTCTACCGTGATAAGAAGTTTTGGAAGTAGATGGTGGTGATGGTTATGCAACATTGTGAATAGAATCAATGTCACTGCACTGCACATTTAAAATGAAAAATTTTGTTATTTACATCTTATCGCAATTTTGAAAAATTAATAATACACCTAAAGCCACAGGATCTATACTCTAAATGGGCAAACTGTATGGCATGTTGAATTGTATCACTATAAAGGCTGATTTTTAAAACAGGAAGAAAAAAAAAGAAAGGAAATCTGGGGCTATAAAAAGGATATAGGAGACTCTTAAATGCATACTGTCAAGGAAAGAAACGAGTCAGAAAAAGCTACATACTGTATGATTCCAACTAGACGATATTCTGGAAAAAGCAAAACGGTAAGTACAACAAAATGATGCATGGTTGCCAAGGGTTCCAGGCAGAGGAGAAAGAACCAAGAGGTGGGGCACAGGACATTCTCAGAGCAGCGACACCATTCTGCTTGATACTGGAATGGGACATACATGACAAGCATTTTTCAAAACCCACAGAACTGGAAAACACAAAGGGTGAACCTTAAGGTAAACAGAGGACTTCAGTTAATGTATTAACACTGATTTGTCAACTGTAACAAATGCACCCAGTAATGCAAGACGTTAATAGGAGAAACAACAGGGAAGGGATAGGGAAGGGTATGTGGGAACTCTCCTCTTCCTGCGTAAACCCAAAACTGCTCTTCAAAAAGTCTATTCTAAAAATGTATACTTAACACAAAGACTACACTGAATTTTATCCTCTTCTCATGATTCCTAAGACGATTCACTTTAAGCACAAATTTTAATTTTACATCAGACGAGGAGGAAGTGCTGATTCTTTCAGCATCGTAATCCCAGACGCTATCAAACCATCTCAGTTCAGGACTCCACAGGCCCTCCCCCCCCTTCACCCCCTCCTCCACCCCTGGCAAAATTATGACCTAAATTTTTGAATTCATATAAGTACTTTCATCTAGATCGTCTTTGAAGATTCTGTTGTCTTTGGAAACGCGTCCTTACATTTATGACTGAATTCCAGTCTAATTATAATTATGAATTATAGTGACATTATTATACCAAGCTGCCATGCCTCCTGTATTATTCACTTTGTTCATTTTCTATTAGGTATCATTTTATCAGGGAGCTAGGTGTGTTAGTTTTACACATCTTTTGGGGGAAGAAAAAACAAACAAACAACTGTTCTCCAAGACCCTCAAGGGTCAACACAAAGGGAAGCTATAACTGTCCCAGAAGAAAGGTGGCTAAAATTTTCAGAACTTTGCCCCAGCTCCTGGTTTAAAATGATCCCCTGCCAAACCTCTACTCTTTCTTGGCGCGCTGCATGCATTTCTTTTACCTTGGTCTTTTCCAGCTTCATCAATGTGTTGAAAATCTTTTAGTGTTTGAAGGTTACAGAACCCCTCTCTGCAATGCTGAATAACTTTCTTTGATCCGTTCTTGATGAGATAATCCATCAGCGTAAGGGATTTATATACATGGCGCCAGTTCTTCCCGTGATCATTGAGTCTCTGCCATAGCATATTCATGATCTCTGACAGAGAAATTGTATTGAAAGTCAGGTCACTGATATCTAACATTAGAGAACTAGAAGGACCCCAAGGGTCATTAGAAGTTGCTTCTCTGACTTTTATTTCAGCATCTGAGTAATTTTTCACGAAGTTCTTCACTTGCCTCCTGAATGCCATAGGTAAGACAAGTTTGAAGGTGAGCTGGGGATGAGAGCAATGGAATAGGAGTTATGACAATTGGTTTATAAAACTCTTGAGAGGTAATTGGTCCCCAGTTCTGCTGCTCCCAAATACAAATGATTAATCTCCATTTTGATGAGACATCAATTTCCTGCAAAGCAAAGCACAAAAAAATATGTACATTAAATGCTTTTTGAAATGTCTATAAAAGACCAAGTCAGTCTGAAAAATCTAGGTTTACTTAGAAATCAGCCCCTCACATCAGCCAGAATTGAGGCACCATCTAAATTTTCCTAGCATCAATATGGGAAAATCTCTCATAAGGGATTGGTCTATATTACTTAAAGAAATATACAGGGTCTTTCTAGTCCTAAAAATTTCTGCAGAAGATAGCATTCGGCCTCTTTGGCCAGGAATAAGACAATTTTAAAACATAATAGGACAGTGGGCAAGTTAGGAAAAGAAAATGGGACTTGTAGTCTGACATTCCCTGCTTAAGATTTGTCGTTATGTATAAAAATGGTATGTCTTGGGGCACCTGGGTGGCTCAGTGGGTTAAAGCCTCTGCCTTCTGCTCAGGTCATGGTCTCAGGGTCCTGGGATAGAGCCCCGCATCAGGCTCTCTACTCTGCAGGGAGCCTGCTTCCTCCTCTCCCTCTGCCTGTCTCTCTGCCTACTTTTGATCTCTGTATGTCAAATAAATAAATAAAATCCTTTTTTAAAAAATTGTATGTCCTAAAGATAATTAGGATGGGAACAACTGAGTTGGGATCATCATGTGACCCTATGGCTGTATTCTTCTTAGAACTACATGTCACTAGAATCGGATCTAAATACGTTCTGCTTTCTTGTTAACCTGAAAGTAGAGAGGGTTGTCAACTATTAACACAAGTACTTGCACCACAGGAAACCCCACATCTAATTCATGGTACCCTCGATGAGTATTTCAGTACTGGTAAGGTTAATAAGGTTCAAGGAAAAGGATAAATTACTTACTTTACTGGGCCTTAGAAAAGGAACTGTGCGTTTAGGAGTAAATGATGTCAGTAGTATGATTCAAATCGGATAAAAATTTCCCTAAAAACTGGAGTGATCAGCATGTATCTGTCACATTCCAAAACAAGTACACACAAAGAGAGGCCCATTTAGGTTGATACAAAATACATTAAAACCTAAGGAGGTCTGCAGCCGCCAAACCTTAAATGAAGCTTATGAGTGATCAATTCACAGTTCACATGAAACCATTCCCTACCTTCTTTTTCGCTGTTTCGCATTAAGGTGGGTTAGTTAGTTTGCAATCTCCCTGGTGATTCACCCCGATGGTCACCAAGATAGTATACTAAATTGATTTCAAGCCCTGCCAAGCATCCAGACCCAATGAAACCTTGATGATCTATAATCAGATTTTACTAGAGAAACCGCATGCACAGAAAAGAAAGACATTAAAATCATAACAAATTTGTCTTGTTTTCAGTTTTGTTTCTCTGCCTTGACCTTCACAGCTCCTAGCTCGGGTCTGATTAATTACTGTGTATGTATTTAAGAAGACATAAATTTTCAGAAGGAAACTATATGAGCTATCTTTTTTTTTTTCCAAAAAATAAGAGAAAGGGTAATTAACCTTTTTTTTTTTTTTTTGGTAAAAGTATAACACATCCTCAAATAAGTAAGATGGAAAATGTGTCAGTTTAATTAACATTTCTCAGAAAGAGACTATCGTCAACCCTAGGAAAAAAAAGGGAAGTTGTGTGTTTTCACAATTTTGATTTTCTCTTTTGTTTGCATTTCAAACACAGGCATTTTTATCTGACTCATTCCTGCAGTGAAAACCAGACTTGTAATGTGTTTCAATAAGCCATTAAGATTTTCAGTCGTGAGTGTTTTCTTTCTCTACTGTCCTTTTTTCCCTTTCAGCAAGATCACGCGATGCAGAGACGCACTGTGACATTGGCTTAGAGAAACAAATATTGATCTGTTTCCTCACAAGTCTATTAAAAAAAAATCTGTTAGAATCTTTACCTGCTGGAATTGAGCAAGAGTCATTAAAACACTATTGTCTTTTTCTTTTTTGGCGATACTATATTTTGGAGAGACAAAAATTCTAATTTTTAGGTTTTCCTATATTCTCTATCTTGCATTTTAAAAATGTTTTCTTAAATGAAACTTCTGCCCCAGGAAATTATCCAATAATAGGCTTCAATCCAATAGAGTAGTTTAAAATGGATGTGTGTAGTATCATACTGAAATTAAATACCCAACCATTAAAAAAAAATTAAATTCCCAACCATTTAAAATTCCCATTTTAGTTTAAATTCCCAACCATTTAAAAAAAAAAAAAAAAACACCCACAAAGCAAAAAGTCTGGCTGAGTGAATTAATACCATTTACTAATGCATAGTGCTTTGTGACATGACCATAGAATATGTAAGACACATTCCACTATTGTTATCTTTTCAGATTAACAAGGAGTTCAGTTGGTGTTAGTGGTAAATTATACGTTAGTCTTCTGTGTTTTAGACACCTGACTATATGCAAATGTTCAGTTTATTCATACCACTAGAAACTTGAGATTGTAATTACAGTGATGGGACATCTAAGACAAAAGTGGTGCCCAAGAGGGTAATTTTCACACCTGAATCTTGGTTGTCTGGCTACCCAAATCCATAGAATATTTAGAAACGGAGGCAAGTTAAGATATTCCATGTTGCCAATCTGGGTCACCTACTCTGAGAGGCCTTCAGTAAGCACATTAGCTACTCAGATCTTCCCAATATGTTCTTTCTGCACCTGATTTATTTTCTTCATGGCACGTACCATGATCTGTACCTGTGTATTTGTTATTTGCTTTCTTCACCACAAGACCAAAAACTCCATGACAGCAGGGACCATGACCATCTTATTTACAAAGTAGTATAATCCTATTGCTTAATAGGTACCTAGAACATGGTAGGTACTCAAGAAACAGGTGCTGAGTGAACGCCCAAATGACTGACAGATTCTGCTTGGGATAAACTTGCATTGATTCAACAGCTTTGGATCAAAACCATGACATTTTAAAATTATATTCCAGCCTTGTAGTTGTCAAGTAAAATTCTAGAGTTTAAATATTTTCAGTTCAATCAGCAAATATTTCTTGAGTATCTGCCGTTTGTATGCCTTTGTGTAGGATATAAGCAATTTAAAACATGATTCCGACACTCAAAAACCAGTGTTTGATTAAGGAGCTTAAATAATTCTCCCTTAAATAATTTATTTCTCCCTTAAATAATTCCAAAATAAACACATGATGAGGTAGAAAAAGTCTCTTGGTTTCCTTTTCAGACTTATTTCCATGTTTTGGCAAAGGCCGTTTCTTCCCCCTAGCTTTACTTTAACTTTAACAGGAAATCATTTAAGTTATCAAATGGCATTGTGGAATTCAAACTCAAGGTTTTTTTTCAGACTTTTGAAAGGTCACACCGTGTCTGTACCATGTTATGTGATACCCACAATAAGGTGTGGGGCCGCTCTGAACAAGCAAACACATTAACGTGACCACAGCAAAAGCTTGTAGATATCTGGAACAAATAAAGACAAAATGCCTCATTTCAATTCAGGTCTTGCTGCCAAATGAGTTGGAGGGAAAACTGGTCTTCAAAATTCTTTGGATATCAGAATTGAAATAAGGAACTGAGGAGCTGAACTGACTTGACCCAAAGACCTAGGACAATAATAGCAGCATCTAAGAGGCTGAGTGTGAGGCATCTGGAAAGATGCATTTAGGGGTAGAGAGCAGCTTTCCTCTTTGTACAGTTTCTGCCTGTAGACTTAGGTTTACTCAGGAGAAAATAAGCTCTGGCCAAGATTGTTGTGGGAGAATGATTATAGAGAATACCATGGCATTAGGAGGTGTTACTGTTTGGATGGGAAGATTACTGCAAGAGGCAGAGAAATCAACTTTTTGGAGCCCTCCTGTGTGTTCATTAATTCATTCCACTATTAGTTCTCTAGAGTTCACCATGTGGCAGACTCCATTCTACAAAATGGAAAAACAGGTACACAAGACACAATCCCCATCCTCTGGAATAAAGGGCTATTCTCTTTCGAATGCTCATAATGTGCTCACACCTAGGCATTCACCTACCTCATCTCATTACTTTAATTAGGATTCCAAAGGCATGGACTTGAGGTCCTGCTCTTCCCTTTCCTAATTCAGGCTCAACGACTTCACTGAGCCTCAACTCCCTCGCCTGCACCACAAAGAATAATCACCCCATAGAAAGAACAGCTGAGAGGAAGAAATGAGATGCTTGAGAAAGAATTTTGAACATGAAGGGTGAAGACTCAGAGAATCAACTTCCTGCAGACAGCGTCTTTCCTTGGTCTCCATTTCTTCAGAACGACCACCGTGTACAAGGCAGGCCCCATGCCAGGTCTAGAGCCACACAGATGAGCCCGACTATGGACTCCCCTCGGAAAGCACAGAGTTTACTTGGAGCAGAAGCCTGGGCCACAGAGAAGCTTCTAGAAAGAGGGAATGTGACACGATGGCGTCACACAATGGGGACCTTCTCTCACGCAGGCCATAGTGACCTCGGCCCCCTCTCACCCGCATGGAGTCAGCGACGCCACCGCTTGAGACAAGAGGCGGAGACCCCACCCTTCCACGCCCGTCTGAAGCCCCCAAACAGGAATCTACTACCTGAGGGGAAAGTCCTGCCACAGCGTCGCGAACTTTTCCCGCTCAAATTCAAGCCCCTCGTTCCTAGGCTGATCGCCTTTTGCAGCCGGGCCCAAGCGCCCACGCCCTCCCCACTTCCGCTTCCTCACTTCCGGGCCCTCACTTCCGGCCTCTCTGGGGTCAGGTGTCCGACTCCCAGGGCATCTAGCGAGGGGGGTGCGAGGAGTTAAAATGACCGAGGTTCTTTTGTGGGGAGGGGCGGATATCAAGGGCAATGAAGGCACGTGTCTTCGTTTAACAGTCGCTGGGGCTGTGATGCTGCCCTCAAGCTCCTTTCAAAGAAAAATTTTACAGTTTGTGTTACTAATGTATTCTGACGAGACGGTGCCCGCCGCTGATCTCCACCTCAAACGACAAAGAAGGTAATGGTCGTTTGCTAGGGCCGAAAAGAGTAGTGTGTGTGTGATGGGCAGTGATGGAGTGTCTCCAGGGAGGGCCTCGCGTACCCCTGATGGGTCGTTGTTGAAATATTTAACTGATCTTCAGTGAGCACCCGCTCTGTGCCAAGCATCCCACCGAGCTGTAAGGACCCAGAGATAAAGCACGAGTTTACAGGCTAGTGGAGGTGACAGGCACCGTCACGGAAGACTGTGACAAGATATGTATCTTGTAATAAGAGAGGAGAGAGCATCTAATTCTGCCAAGGAGTATTTAAGGGCAGGTTTCAGAGAAGACTTTACATCTGTGTCTTAAAGAATGACAGGGAGTTCACTGCATAGACAAAGTGGAGGAGGCCATTAGAGGCAAAGGACACATCATGTGTAAAGGCTTGAAAGCTGAGAGAGCCTATTATCTTGGTAAAACTACAAGTACTGTAGTTACTATGGCTGTCTCAAAAGGTATTAGTGGAACAGCAGAGAGAGAGGAAGTGGCAGAGGAAATTCAGATCATGAAACACCTTGTCCATGCTGCTAGGTGACTTTATCTGGTAGGCATTATAAATATAATCAAACCCATGTTTTAAAAGCACGTGGCTGGCTGTGTGGACTATGTCACTATTCCACCAGGGTGGAGGGAAAAGACTTAGACAATAGAAAAACTCTTCATAGATGAAAGTAACATTTGTTTTTAGCTCCTACGACTTCAATCATAATAATTATTAATGATCGATACTGACGTGTAGTTAGGTAATTATGATATAAAATGGAAGATATGAAAGAAGTTGGTGTGTTTGAAATACTACCTAACTGACTATCATATAGTGTAGTGGGCATGGTAGCTAGAGGGAAACTAAAAAGGGTGGCCTGGAAACAGATTGTTCAGGACCTTGAATGCCACGCTAAGGTGTTATTCTATAAAATAGTGAAGGACAAACAACAAGTATTTTGTTTATATAGTGAGTTATAATTTATAAAGATTTTTTTGAGTCATAGCTTATGTAAATTTCAAAGGAACTCTGAAAAGCAGGTATAATTATTCCATTTTACAAATGAGGAAGCTGATTTGAGGGAACATGCATTCATTCTACATTATTGAGCACCTGCTAAGTGCCAGGCACTATGCTGAGCTATGGGAATACAAAGAAGTAATAGTCTAATTAAAAAGACAAAAATAAATTAGCAATTATAATAATGCTTTGGTAGTAAAAAGAGGATTTGCCTAAATCTACATAATTAGAGAAGTCTTCCTGGAAGAGGTGAACTTGGGCTGAGTTTGAAGGAACAAATAGGTTACATGAATTGCTCAGAAACATTCAACTAGCAAGGGATTTAGCTAGAACTTGACCCAAATTTGCAGTGTCCAGTTCCGTGCCCTTTCCTCTACCCTAAGGACTATTTTTGGTTCTTAATCTTGAACTCCACCAATGTTTGTTTTTTTTTTTAAGTATTTTATTTTTAAGTACTCTCCACGTCCAATGTGGGGCTCAAACTCACAACTCCAAGATCAAGAGCTGCACGTTCCACCAACTGAGCCATCCAGGCTCCCCTCCATTGACATTCTCAGTCACAAATCATAACCTGTTACATTTTTAAAACATTGGAGATCCATTTTTTTCCTTTTTAAACCCATTCATTTCCTCCTTTTAGAATGAATCTTTGGGTGTTTCTGAAAGGATGTTGACTAGGCTCAGCAAAACTGTAAAGTGTTACCTACCTAGTGGAATTAACTTCGTTAAAGTAACATGTGAAAGGTCTTTCTTCTCTGCTTTCTTCCATTTGGGGGCACCAAAATTTAGTTGCACTCTCTAAATACAGGCATGGTTTTATACTAATAACTTGGTGTGTTGGGTTTTTTTTCCCTTGAACTCAGAGTTTGATTAAAGTGAACAGAGTTTTCTTCACTTGGTTTCCAGGAAACCATTGCTCCTTCTCATCTCCTTGGCTGGTTTCTTCCATTTCTCTGACCTCTCTACTTTGAAGGGGTCTGTTCTCTATCAGTATTCATTCCCTGGGTGGTTTCATCCAGTTTCATTACTTTAAATAACCTTTTATCTCAACAGCTCTCAAGTTTATCTCTAGCCCTAAACTCTCCTGACCTCCAGACTCATCTCTATCTTGACATCCCCAGTGGTATGGCTCATAGAAATCTCAAACTTAATACGCCGCAAACCAAGCTTCTGATCTTTCAAGCTTGTTCCTCTGTCTCAGTAAGGACACATCCTTGCTTCTGATTTCTCAGGCCATGAGCTTTGTAGTCATCGTTGGTGCCACTCTTTGGCTCTCAGACTTCACATCATATAATCAGCTCACCTTTAACGTGGAGTGGCCATCAATGCAGTTGGTAGGTGATAAATGGTTTATTGATCCCACATTCTTTTTTTTTTTTTTTTAAAGATTTTATTTATTTATTTGACAGAGAGAAATCACAAGTAGATGGAGAGGCAGGCAGAGAGAGAGAGACAGAGAGGGAAGCAGGCTCCCTGCCGAGCAGAGAGCCCGATGCGGGACTCGATCCCAGGACCCTGAGATCATGACCTGAGCCGAAGGCAGCGGCTTAACCCACTGAGCCACCCAGGCGCCCCTGATCCCACATTCTAATTCATGAAAAAATAATAATATTTATGCTTCTAGACTCTCTGGTCGCCCCATATTCAGAATGTAGTCATTTCCCACCACCTCCACTTTCTACCACCTGTCCGAAGGTGTGCCTTCTCTTGGCAGGACTACTGCAGTAGCCTTCTAACGTCTCCCTGCCTCTACCCTTGCTCCCTTACAATTTAATCTCAATACAGTAATGAGAGCTATTCTAAAACCTAAACCCAAATTAGACCATGTTCAAAATCTTCCATTGACTCTCATCTTAACTCAGAATGAAATCGAAGACCTTGCCATGGCCAACAAGGCCCTATGTGTTCCAGGCTCTGCTCCCTCTCTGACCCCCATCATGACTGCCCCCCCCTTACTCATTGCATCAAGCTTACTTCCACCATAAGGCTTTGTACTTGCTGGTCCCTATACCTCCCTACTCTTTCCCCAGAGAGCCATCAAGCTGGCTGCTTCACTTTGTTCTGGACTTAGCTCAAATGTCCTTTGATTTCCCAATAAAATTTCCACCCTCCACCTGGGCTACACTTTCTCTAACTCTTTCCTCATTTTATGATTCTCTGTAGTAGCACAACTATCTGACATACGTAATTATTTCCCTCTCTTCCAGAAGATAAGATCCAGGAGGGCAAGGACTATATTTTGTTCACTGCTCTATTCCCAGCCCCTTAGGACAGGCCTAACAGACTAGGTATTCAAACAGTATTTACTGAATGAATGAATGAAACAAGAATGTCTGAATCTGTACTATTGAATGAAAAGTACACATTTTACCATAAAGGTAAATTAAACATAATTATGTACAAGAGGTTCTGATATTAGCAATGACCCCTCAAATAGAATTGCTGAAAAATTGCAAATGAGTATGGTTTTAGAAGAAAATTCTCAAGAATAAATAAAAAAAGAAAAGAAAAATCTCTAGTATGAGTAAGTCCACTTTTCACAGATTCTTGAATCCTCGCAATTTTGCTGATATTTTCTGAGTGTCCCGTGACTGTGAGGACTGAACTAATGGCATTCTCATATTAGAGTCTATTCTTAGGTTCTGCCTCTGCACTTGTTCAATGACAAAGCATCCGTGAAATAAACCACTAGGGTGGCCTCGCTGCCCTCTCCGTATGCTCTGTAACACGTCTGTAGATCATTACTTGCTGCCGAAATAACTTCTCTTTGAGATTTTCCTGTATTGCATTTCTGCCCCACACTTGAAAGGGGAGGGGTTCTATTCTGCTCCCTAGGGGGGTAGTACCCTGTGGAAAAGTAGCTTCCTCATTAGGGTGCAAGCTGAGAACTCCACGATTCTTGCTCTAGAACACTGTTTATGTTTTCTCCTTTCTTCACACTCTCCAGCTGTGGGCATTTAGGACCTCGCTGATCAACCACTTCAATACCACTGACTTGGGATTTGCTCCATGGCTAGAGGATTTCAGTGTCTGACAACTAGCTATGAAGCTGCTGGGTATCATGATATTGGGTCCAGGAATGCCCTTAGATCATGAAGACTGAAGAACACTGAGGCCCACATTAAGATGTTTATTGTTGTAAAGTCAGGGACATGCTGTTGCCTTTAAAATTCTATCTTTATAGCATGTGGAAATAGTGAGGAACTAGTTCAGACACAACTCAGGTTTAAGAAAATTGAACAAAATTTCATTAACAGAAAGAAAATTCTGTATTAAGGAGTTAAGAATAGCAAATTCTTTCCTTTAACTCATTCAATAAATATTGAGCCCCTACCGTGACCAAAGTACCCTGATGATTTCAAACCACATTATTCTTTTCTATTTCAATGAAAGTGTTGAGCCGTTATTACCAAGGAGAAATCCACCCCCCCCCCAAAAGGAAATTTTGAACAAAATTTAGGTATTAAAGGGGTGAAAAGATCTAAAAAAAATAGAAAAAAAAAAAAAAAAAAAAAAGATATCATCTCACCATATAGAATAAGTTTAAATTTTAGAACTCCAAACTGAGTCTTCTATGATATCTTCCTTCTTAGCCTTCAAGGAATTAATGCTGGGAACATCTATCTCATGAGACAGTGTTTCCCTTTCTTTTGGGCTTAAATTCTTACTGGAGCCACTTAGCAGGTGGCAGTGTCGCTTATGTCGTGCAAAAGATGCATCGTTGGCAATCCATTTCTAGTAAGAGCAAAGAGAGGAAAAGGCCTTCCAAGTTACACTTGGCATGGGACCCTAAAGGGAAGGAGGGCTCTCACAAATTTGAAGGTAAGAACTAAGGAGGTTGGCAATGACAAAAATCTTAGGTCAGTGAAAAATCTTTAAATCCCGGAAATCCTTTAGCTCGACCAACTCAGAAGAAAGGAAAGTCCCCAAGATCTAAGGAACCAGTCCCCACTCTTGCCTGACTGGCAAACCTGGGGTTAAAAGTCATCCTGGTTCAGAGATTTTCTTCTTTTGTTTTTTGTTATGGACTAAGAGTAATATGGGCTGAGTACACTAAGAAAGCATCTTCTCTGGGATTTTACTCTGTGCGTGATCCCAGGGTGGTATTAAATAAGTTCCCTGAAGAAGTCCTAAATTTTTCTCTGGAATCTTGGATGTACTGGGAGAAAATGAGAGTTTTCCTTCAGAGCAGCAGCCTATTGATGAATCGTCTCCAGGATTTGAAATTTTCCTATGTGAACAGAATCGTTCAGAGGGAAATTGTTAAAATTGAAACCAAGCATATAGAAGCAAAAGTGCTTCAGAGAACCTCCTGCGTTTTAGTTCAACTCTGGCAGCAAGAAAACAAAACCACATAATGTAAGGCTCACACCCAACTCTCTGAAGCCCTGTTTCTGCTAGTTCCTGTGTGGTTTGCCTACAGACTGCAGGGCTGGCTGGGGGCAGTTTGGAGGAGGGAGTAAGAAGTAAGGCAGGAGGAGGCACTATTAATGGATCTGCAAACTTGTACTCTGTTTTAGTGTGGTCCTTGGAAGACAGCACAACGTGGATCTGTACTCTGAAATGCAGTAATTTTGATGTTTGACTTTGTCTTCCTTTTTGGAAGAGAAGATACTATTAACTCAGTGTCAAAGCCAAGATATAGACTCGATCTCTTCTCTTCAAAAAGGTATGTCATTAGACAACATCGGGCCATATACTCTATAGAGATCTTCAACCGTTTTATAATTTGCAGAATGTTCTTTATGAGTCAAATCTAATTAAAATGAATCCCATGGGTTCTTGAAATATTGCTACTCATATGTTGGTCCATCTGCGAAGGTCTTTAAATCTTTTGCTGTAACAATGCTTGTGGGGATGAGATTCGACTTCCAGCAAAGGAACTTGTTCCTTACCCAGCACAGCACACAAAATTCTCCACTAATTGGCTGCTGAGCCATCCCAGGGGGAGACTTTAGACCCATTACAGAGGTAAAATCCCACCTCTCCGTCGTCAGCCTTGAACCCCAGTTGAGGGTGGGGATGAAGGTCTGGGCAGCAATGAATGAATATTGGCACTGGGGGGCCAGGATTGCTTACATCTCTACTCTCTTAGAAATTCTCTTAGAATTTACCTGTACAAAGAACACCACTTTGAACTTCTTTACAAAAAGAGAAGTTTCTGTTGAAATAGATTTTGAGAGAGTATTGTTTATTTTTGGCTCTTTATTAATAATTAGCGCCATATCCCCAAGATGGTGTCCAGTTCAGGAGTTGAGTCTGAAGACAGCTCCTCCTTTGTGCTCTTTGCCCCAAACATTCTTGAATATGAGGGTTGAGGATACCACCAAGGACTCCACTAGCTTAAATATACTGTGTTTATATGACTGGAATGAGGCCTGGTTAATAAGGTGTACGTAACTTAGCCTGTGCATTACTGAAAATACTCATCCCCAGATAAATTAAGAGGGAAATGTTTAGGATCTAAAAATCTGATGAAAAAGATTGCATGTGCTCATGTTATGTCATCTGAGCGTAGGAAATCTCAGGCTGAAGTATCTTTTGTTCTATACAGCTGCATTGATCATAGACTGGTAAGTTCCTTAGTGGGGTCTCCCTTTTTTCTTTCTTATTTTTTGTTTCAGAAGGAACATTAAGTATAAGTAGATACTGCTTGAACAACCCAGTATTATTTATAAAACTTCATGTTTGTAATATAATTTTAAGGCAAACCTCTTTACAAAAGCATCCACTATTAAATAAAGAGCACTGTGTAAATACAGAACCATCAAAGGGCATTTAAATTTCAAGTTTTAAAAATCATGATTTGTACTCCTTTTGATTTGTTTTTCTGAAAGAGAGAAGGCCTGTATCATTGAATAAAACTATCTTTTTAGACTGGACTTGGAGTGTCTTCCATAGAGGAAACTGTAAGCTTTTTTCCCTTAAATTGTAATAGGTTTTATTTTTTTTAATGACTTTACTGAAGCAGAGGGGAGGGATGCTATTGATTTGCTCAATATCGATCTGAGTAATATCCCTATTGCTAACATGATATTCGAGTATCTTCCGCATCTTACACCCTGATGAAAATCTCTTTTATTCTTTTATTTCAATTGTTTATTTTCTACTTCACAGGGATACTGTGAGAATAAATGAGCTCATATTGATATATGAAGTGCCTTAGGAAAAAGGCACTATGAAAATGCAAAATTGTATCGTTATTAAATATTTCTTTGAATCTTTATCATTTTCTTTCTACTTTTATACAAAATATATCTCACTTACTACCTGAAGCCATCTGGAAGATGCCTTCATGGAAGAGTGAAAGTGATCCCCAATTCCCATAAGTTTATTGATTCTCAGAGAATAATGCCCACTGGTGTTGGTGCCTTGTGGCACTCACGCCTTAACTTAAGCAGAACTTGCCTCTTTCCCTGAACCAAAAAAGTCCACAATTGTTCAAAAATGTGTCATTGAGTGTGATTCCATCAGGAATTCTTAAATAAGTAACGGGTAGCTGCTGGTTTAGTGCTAGGGCCAGATTCTTTATTTTCATGCTCTCCTAAGACAAACTCAAAATGTGTCAAGAATCTTTGTGATCTGTTATTTGAATCAAAAGATAAAGTTGATCAGCTCCCATCTTGTCCATCTCAAGATTTGCTAACGCGTGTATTGATCTGGAAAGGAAGAACACAGCCTCATGTGTTCGTTCGTTCTTCCTTCCTTCCTTTCTTTTTTTCCTGGGATCTTAAAATTCTCAGGAACAAAATGAATTTAACAAATAAGCACTTATAAACATTTATTGAGCTTTCATTATGTAACAGGCCCTGTATTAGGCCCTAAGCACTCTTCAGCATTGCTATTAGGTTTCAGTAAGGTTGGGCCAGTAAAAATTCAGTAAGTGATTTTTAGAAATTTCTTTTTAGATATGTATTCACAGACAATCATTATAAAAGAAACTATTACTAAGTACATGAAGATAAAAATTTCATATGCTCTCCAAAGAAGATGTAAGACATTCATGAAGAAAGTGAAGAAAATGTCCAAACAAAAAAAAGCTGAAATATTAGTACAATGAATACCTCTATACTCACCTGCTAGGTTCATGAACCTTTATGTTTCTGCCATATTTGTTCCATCTTTGTGTATTTCTTTCTGAACTACTTGTAAGTTACAGACAAAGTGACACTTTGTTCCTAAATGATTGGGTACACATCTAAGAATGGGGGCATTCTCCTACAACACCATAACAATATCATTACACCTAAGAAGACAGGCAGTAATTCTTTAGCATGATCTAATATTTAGACCATATCTAAACTTCACCACCTGACCTCCAAAGCTGTCTATACCTTTAAAGAAAAAAAAGTAGGGTCTAATTTTTATAAAGAAAAACACATTTTTACATTTGGGCTTTATGTCTTTTTATTGTCATTGGATTTTTTTTTTATTTTTTAAAGATTTTATTTATTTGACATACAGAGATCACAAGTAGGCAGAGAGGCAGGCAGAGAGTAAAGGAGGGGAAGCAGGCTCCCCATGGAGCAGAGAGCCCAATGTGGGGCTCCATCCCAGGACTCTGAGATCATGACCTGAGCCAAAGGCAGAGGCTTAACCCACTGAGCCACCCAGGCGCCCCTGTCATTGGATTTTTTAAAGGGTTAGGCCAGTTATCTTGAAGGATGTCCCATGTTCTGGATTTGTTGTTGCCTCATGGTGTCATTTAATTTGCTCGTCTACCCCCTGTATTTCCTATAAATGCCCACGTCTGGCCTATGCATTGATTAGATTTCGACTGAATGTCTTTTATAAGGTGCTCCATATCGCATCTCATCAGGAAGCACAAAATGCCAGGTTGTCGCTCTATTTGTGACTCTCAGTTTGATCGTGGCTCGCAGTAGTGCTCTCACTCCAGGGAGCTCTCATTGTAAAAGTACTTTTTCCGCTTTTGCAGTTAACAAGTTCTCCGAGGGGGTGACGCTTCGATACTGGTAGTATCTTACTTCCCAACAAATGTCACCTAATGGCTTTAGGTGATAATCCTTGCCAAAATCGACTGCTCCACTGGGGATCATATACATTTTTAATGCACTTTGAAGTAACATTTATTGAGTGCTTGCTATGGGTTTGCGGCCAGTCCTCCAGCTACTAACTGGGCCAGATGGGACAAGTTAGTCTTTCTGTGCCTTAGTTTCTTAAGCTACAAAAACGAGGGTAATAATGGTACCTATCTTATCGTACTGTTTTAGAGACTCAATAGAGTTGACCCTTGAACAACATGAGTTTGTTTGTGCACATCCACCTACACTCAGATTTTTTCCTATAAATACAGTGCAGTACTGTAAGTATATCTTCCTTATGATTTTCTCTTTAAAAAATATTTATTTATTTGAGGGGCTCAGTGGGTTAAAGCCTTTGCCTTCGGCTCGGATCATGATCCCAGGGTCCTGGGATCAAGCCCCGAATTGGGCTCTCTGCTCAGCAGGGAGTCTGCTTCCCTTCTCTCTCTCTGCCTGCCTCTCTGCCTACTTGTGATCTCTGTCTATCAAATAAATAAATAAAATCTTTAAAAATTTTTATTTATTTGAGAGAGAGAATGCGAGCAAGCATGAAAGGGGGAAGGTCAGAGGGAGAAGCAGGCTCTCCTCTGAGCAGGGAGCCCACTGTGGGTCTCTATCCCAGGACCCTGGGATCATGACCTGAACTGAAGGCAGACATCTAACCCACTAAGCCACCCAGATGTCCCTTTCCTTATGACTCTCTCTTTTTTTAAGATTTTTATTTATTTATTTGACACACAGAGATCGCTAGTAGGCAGAGAGGCAGGCAGAGAGAGAGGAGGAAGCAGGCTCCCTGCTGAGCAGAGAGCCCGATGCGGGGCTCGATCCCACGACCCTGAGATCATGACCCGAGCCGAAGGCAGAGGCTTAACCCACTGAGCCACCCAGGCGCCCCTCCTTGTGATTTCCTTAATAATATTTTCTTCCCTCTAGCTTATTTCATTGTAAGAAGACAGTGTATAATACACAGAACATGCAAAAGTGGTGTTAATCGAGTGTTCATGTTATTGGTACGGCTTCTGGTCCACAGTTGTCTACTGGTAGTTAAGTTTGGGGACAGTCAAAAGTCACACACAGATTTTCGACTGAACAGGAGGTAGGGGTGGAGGGCAGTGGCCCAACCTGCACCTTATTCAAGGTGCAACTGTAATTTATACATGTAAAGTCCCTAAAATGGTGTCTGTTAGTGTTGCTTGCCCAGCATGGGTCTATTCCTTTATAGGTATGAACTCATTTGCTTTTCATAAAGACCCAAAGAACTAAGGGCTATGTTATCCTTCTTTTGCAAGTGAGGAAGCACAGGTGCAGAGAGGGTAAGAAACTGACACAAGGTCACTTAATTAGTATGTGGTAGAGTCCGGATTTGAACCCAGGAAGTCTGACTGCAGAGTGTTCTCTCCGAAGACTGGAACCTGTAAGGAACCTGTAAGGAGAGATGACAGAAATGGAACTGAATGGGAAGCAGTAACGGGACCTCACGCCACCACCACCCAGGTTTTAAGTTACTCTAAGTTATTGAAAGTCTGGGACTGTTGCAACCAAAGCAGATTTTAGGTTTTATTCATCGGAATGATAGCACTACATTAAGCACAGATGAGTGCACTTACCAGATTTATATAGCTTAAGGCTCTGTATGAGGAACTTTAAACAAAAGATATCACTGGGACCTGAAAAATACAGAACTATGAAGGAAAAGGAAGGAAGCTAACACAAAGGAATAATACAAGAGGGGAATTATGAGTCCTCAGGGCCGTGGGGCAGGAGATGATATTTTGATATAGTCAAGAGAGGAAAAAAAATCCCTCTCATTTTTCACATTCCTGTACTTTAAGATTTTACCACTTAAACACAGGAGTATAGCCATTGTCAGATTTGTAAAAGACCCCACTGGATTTCTCAGTGGGACAGTAGATGAGTCTCGTAAGTAGGTGACTTCCCTGGTTGGTTATCTCAGACCTTCAGATAGTCCAGAAGTCAGTCTCTGCTTCGGAAACATAGAACTCTATACAGAAAAGGCTTTGCAAACCGGTATCCTACCCTACCCCTTTATTAGCATTACAAAAGCTTTCCGGGGCTGTCTTACCCACTCCCTTAAATGCTGTTACAGAAAGCTCTCAAGTGTAATTTTCTAAACAGAACTAAAAATAAATGAGAAAAAAAAATCCAACATTAATAATGTTTTTATGCACTTCGAACACAGTCATTGCTAAATCGGTTCTGCCTTTTTATGTTTTTTAATGAAAAGCAGCCTAATTGATCAATTGGTCATAAATAATACTTTTTCATTTGTTTTTCTCCACACCGCTCAGCCTTCTAGAACCATGGGCATAATGTGGAAGCCTACAAATGGCTTATGATTTGTGTCTTTTGTCTAGTGCTTTATGGGTAAATATTGGAAACCAAGTGCTGAGAACTCAGTAGGAACTCAGTAAATAATAAGTAAATAGTTTTCTTGTTAAATATGACTTTAAAGAAAGCTCTTTTAGATAACCAAAAAATATTACTAGGGAAGTACACAAGCAGGAAAATAAAAACCTTGGTTGATTTGTAATCTGAAATTTCTTTTCGTCATTCTATAGGCCATAGATTTTTAGTCTTTCATGGAGCAAAATGGGAAGTTAGATTAGCTCCCCTCCCCCAAATAGATTGATGTTCTAAAAACACAGATTATTGAATCAGTAAAGCTAGCAAGAAAATCTCAGACCTACATTCAATACACAAAAATAGTTATATTTTAATACATCAACCTTTTAAGTTGATCATAAAGATGTTGATATCCATAGTACATAGCCACCCATTTAGGCAGCTGATGAAAGCTCTAGAAACTCCCCAGAGGAAGAAAAGTGCGCCTAGATAGCACTCATCCACATACACCTTTATGCAGAATTTCCAGTGGTCCATGAATCCTGTGGAGTCTACCCGTGTATCCTCAACAGAAAGAATTTCCTTTATCTGAAGTTATTTCACCCTGAGCCTTGTAAAGGTTTTCAAAAGAGTTTTCACACACGATCTCATTTGATCTTTGAGGTAGACACACTACATATTTTACCTCTCGTGTTGCAGTGTGGGAAAAACCAAAGCTTAAGAAGTTAGGTAAATTTTTCAAGGTCATTTTGCTAACGTCCTCCAAGACTTAAGACCAAGGTTGTGAAGTTGATACTCAGAGCTCCTTCTGCTACACTAGTCTGGGCACTACATTCTGAAGAAGCAGGAATCCTTGATGAGCTTCTGGAAATCCGAATTCTGGCTTTCCTGGAAACTTCCTGCGTGACTCCAAACAAGACATTGTAACCTCTCTGGGCCTCAGTTTCCTTCTCAGTCAAGTGAGAGGTTAGACCATAGGTGCTCTGAAGCCATTTTAGTTCTGTTGCAAATTACTTAATCCCACTGGGTCTGAGAATAGAGGGAAATGACCTTTTCTGTAATAAAGGACAAGACCTTTTACCCTTCCCTGTAGGTCATAAAAGCTGGTGTCCAATTTGTGATCGGTTCCTTTGCGATGCCCAAATCCCCTTAGAAGCTATAAACGTAATAGTGCTTTTGTGGGCTGCTTGTGTGTCATTCTGCTGTTTGCTTCATTTTCCTGCAGGGCTGACTGCCTCACCATGATTTTGCTCTCTGTGCTCGGCATCAGACAGACCTACCACGATTATTTATTATCCCTCTTGGGTAGTTCAGAGTATAATATGGAAATAAATAAAGATGATGGACTTATTTGGGGCTGATAAACCTTATCCTTCTATAAAGGTTATTCCTCTTGAAGGACCTAAACCTTCCATCCCGATTTTTCATTATTGAATTATTTCCTTTAATGTCCCTGAAATGTGCTTGGAAACCGGGAGACTCGTAAGAGGGCCTACAAGCGCTGAGCACAGAAAACCCTAAACAAGAAAGGACGTGACCGAGCCCTTCACTTTGGGAGCTACCTGGGGAATCTTTGGGTCAGTATAATTAGAAGAATTTGTATTCGCATTTGTTTCAGATTTATTAAAATAGTCTGTAACATATGCTGCCAAATACACAAAATCCATGAGGTAGCCCCAGCTTAGCTCTGAGTCTCTCTGGGAAGCTAAAACAGGCAGAAAAATTCTCATGCTCTGTATGTCAGTTGCCAGATAGAACCCCAGATCCAAAGATCTGCCCGGATGGCAGGAGCCACATTATTCTTGGCCTTTGGACCAGTCTGAGCCAAAGAGTATTGGCAGGGACAGGCTGGCTACCTCCATAATCGGGAAGGTTGCCACAGATCTTTATTTGTGATCAATAGCGAGAGATATGAAATTGGGGGCCCTGGTTTTCAGCCCTTTTTGTCTGTGAATTTTCCAAATGAACTTCAGGCCATCAAATGGAGCCATAACAATTTCTTGCAGAGAAGCGTGTAATTTGCTCAGTCCCGTGTCAGGTCATTGACTGTGGGAAGAAATACTGTCCACTGATGAGAACGACAGAGCATGAACTTTACTCCTATGTTCCGTGCTCTTTCCTTAGCCTCGTGGATGACTTAGTGGGCTCCCTTCCCTCCTCTGTCTTTGAGTGGGACAATGCCATTCTTTAACCTGCTATGCAGGACCCTTGAGAAGAAACATCCATTGTTACAAGAATTTTAGACCTTTGATAAATAGAACGATGTAATATCTCATTTATATTTATAAAATGAATAATATGGTGCTTTCTTATTTAGCCAACCCTATTTTGTGACATTTCTATCTCTTAGACTAATATTGTTAAGTAGACTACTAATTCACTTCATCAACTAGATCCTGACTGGACACTGGTTCCCCGTAAATAATCCGAATAAACAAAGAGGGAGAAAGTGTGGAGACCAAAAAATCCCCTAGCTGGAGAGTGATTCCCAAGACCTGGAACAAGGTAGATGGAGCTCTTCCATAGTAAACTTCGTTGTTCTGTTTTGTTTTATTTTAAAATGCAAGATGTAGGGAAAAGCAAGATTTATTACACAGCCAACATTGTCAGCTCAAATTATCTCATAAAATGAAGGGTCAGTTAGGTGCTATTATCATCAAGAGAGCTCGCTATAATGCTCTGTCATATAGATGCTATAAAAAATTACCCGTCTGGTTACTTTGATTTATTTTGGGGGCTACCGTCAGCAGACACCCCCTCAATCTCTAACTCACAGTATGCAGATACATTGAGAACACTTAGGGTAATAAAAACAAAACCAAATGGATCCTTTCCCCTAAGGAACATACAAGCTATTAGGGGAACTGGACAGATGAAAACTTCAGTGCACAACTTGTGCCAAGGGGATTAACAGAGCAAGTGGAGCAAAGAGGGCTTCCTGGAGGAGGTGCCACTGCAGGGGAGGGAGGTGGCTAAACAGAGAGACATAACTACATCCACAAATTCGCATCTTCCACGGAAATCATAGGAGGAATAGAGTCTTCTTCACTGATGATCCATTTATTTTGCAGATGATAGGAGTTGAGAAGTCTCCATGAATTATTTTTCCTTGAGGAGCCAGAAATTAAAGTTCTGCTGCTGGAAACTCTCCCTTAAGCTCTTTTCCCAGATTGCCTGCTCTTCTCTCACTTCCAGTTACGTCCCTCTCTGTCTTCTTCTTCAAGCTTAAATAGCCTTGGTTCTTTTAACTACTCTCCTAAGATGGGGTTTTGGCTGCTGTCATCATTTTAAGTGCTCACTTCCGACAGACTCCAGTTTAAAGTCCTGCCTGGGGCGCCTGGGTCGCTCAGTGGGTTAAGCCGCTGCCTTCGGCTCAGGTCATGATCTCAGGGTCCTGGGATCGAGTCCCGCATCGGGCTCTCTGCTCAGCAGGGAGCCTGCTTCCCTCTCTCTGCCTGCCTCTCTGCCTACTTGTGATTTCTCTGTCAAATAAATAAATAAATCTTAAAAAAAATAAATAAATAAAGTCCTGCCTGGATGGTGGTTCCCAGAATGGGACAGAGTTCTCCAGGAGCCCTCTGACAAATGAAGAGTGCCATGGAGTCGTTGTCTCCCTTCCTCTATGCCTTATATTTCTATTAATATGGCCCAAGATTGCATTGGCCTTTTTGGCATTCATGTCACAAGGCTGACTCATACCGAAATTGTGGTCAGCTGAAACCCGTGAGTTCCCATGCCTGACTACTAAGCCAGATCTTCCTTATTCTGTACTTACACTCTTGATTTAAAAACAAACAAAAAACTCTGGGCACAGGTTTAAATGTAGAGAAATTTATCCCTATCATACTAAGCCGTATTGTAACAGCCTATCAAAATACTTCCAAGCAGGGTGCCTGAGTAGGTAGGCCCGTAGGTGTCTGCTTTCAGCTCAGGTCATGATCCCAGGGTTCTGGGATTGAGTCCCATGTCGAGGTCCCTGCTCTGGGGGAGCCTGCTTCTCCCTCTCCCTCGGCCTGCCACTCTGCCTACTTGTTTTCTCTCTCTCTCTCTCTGTTAAATAAATAAATTAATCAATTAAAAATTTAAATAAATAAATATCTTTAAAAAAATAATTCAAAGCTAGTGTATTAGTTCTCCCTCCTAGCAGGTGAGTATTTATTTGCTGCTGAGGGCACGGTTAGTCTCATGCTGGATCCCTCTGGAAGATCAGGGTCAGGACTTAATTATCTCCCTCCTATCAGTAAATTTTCTGCAAGCCTGGACATATCTCCATCTCTAGACAAACCAGCGATCCTCCATCTTTCTGGCTATAAAATAAGAACACATGTGAGTGGCCCTTTCCTTCCCAAGGATACGCAACAATGAGTCAGATGTCTGCAGACTCCAAGTAAAAGTTACTCAGAGACACTATTAAGTGAAAAGAGGAAATTTTATTTCAGGCTGTCAGCAGCTTTTGGAAGATTTGATTATGCTTACCACTGTCCGTTATAATAAATAGCATCCATTTTTGCAACTGTTTTAAGCTGTAGCTGAGTGATCTGATTTGGGCTTAGAGTAGCATCACGTGATGTCAGTACAATTTCAGTGCCTGATTTGTAATTTGAGTAAACATGAACACGTATATCTGTTTCATTGCAAAGCCTCAGTTAAAGTGATTCTTCTCTCTCCTTCCCCTCCCCCACTGGCATCTTCAGCCCTGGCCTCTTCCGTTAGTAGAATAAGGACTACAAAGACCTTGAAGTTTAGGTTTCTGTCAGATCTTTAGAAACCCCTAAAAGTCTTGCCAAAGTAGCTTAGCGGTTCATAGGTTTTCTTTCCCAGCCAAAGCAGAGAACTCAGGGCTAATCTGTATAACTTTTATAACTTTAAGCTAATAGAAACGTCGTATTTCAAAACCCATTCTTGTGAGCAGTTTTGTTCTTATAGAAAGGTTCAGGGAGCATCCATGTTTTCCTAATCTGTCATTCAGAGGCAAATTTGAATGTTGCTCTCATGACCTTGTAATCCTTAAGATTCACAGATGTCCACACCACCACCACCACCACCACCCCCCCCCCCCGCCACGCCATCCCAGTGATTTTGATCTAGGGCCTCCCTACCCAGCTTCAATCACCAGTCCAGCTGATACCACTCGGGGAACCTATTACAAATGAGGATCTCAGACCTTGCCTCAAACCTAATGAATTAGAATCTGAACTTTCAAAAGATCACCCTGGTAATTTTTATGCACACAAAAATATGAGAAGAACCGACCTAGGGTACAAGGTTTCGCACCACATTACCCAGTGTCCATCTTGTGTCGTGATACAATTCTAAAATTCCACTTGGTGTTGATTAAGAGTTTAGAGTTGTTAGTTAAACTTTTACCAGATTTAAATACTTTATATACATCTAGCTATTTCTCAAAATATATATAACCGGCTTTAAAATACTCTTGACTTTCTGAGTTCTTGTAGAACAGGGAGAGATTTGACATCCGCCCCCTGCCAGGGACATTTGGCGATGCCTGGAGACATTTTTAGTTGTCACAATTGGGGGTGAGGGGGCTGCTACTAGCATTGGGTGGGTGAAGGCCAGCAATGCTGCTAAGGACCCTGCAATGCACAGGACGGCCCCCACCCAGCTCCAAATGTCAATAGTAATAATGTTGAGAAACCCTGTTACAGAGGTATATAGTTTGTAGAGAAAGATTCAGATGTGCAACTGTACATTATAGAACACCATAAGCAAGTGGAGCCTTGTGGCATGTCATGATATGACCAAAGAACAGATAGGCTGGCAGTGGCCCAATGATGGTGGGAGGGATGTGGAAGGAAGGCAGTGGGGGATCCAGCCACAAGCTAGAGGAGACATCTAGGACAGACGATCACGTTGCTCTGTGCACAAAGATAGTCAACTTTACATAACAGGGATGAGATTCAGAGACTAGACCCTAGGTATGAACTGGGGCTTGGGGTGGGATGGGGGGAGAATGGGCCAGAGACACAAAGCTTCAGTCCTAGAGCAGATGCTAGATATGATCCCAAAATCATGTTGGGCTTGGAAAACAAGAAAGGCTTTCAGGTGTTAGCCTGAGAGTACGCAGTGGATTTCAGGTAAATCCAGTAAAACAAAGGCTTAGGAGTAAGACAAAATCCCGTTTGTTGGAACTGGACATCTCTGAGCCAGGGCAGCAGTGGGGGTGACCTGATATGATCTAGCCAAGTATTCAGCCACAGCGAATGTCTTAAATCCCTCCCAAACGAGAGAAGGGTTAGTGCAGAGTCTACAGTATCGTTGACTTGCAGGAAGGGGTCACGTGCTTTCAGCTATGGAGAAAGGTAGGCAAGAATCGAACAAGGTCCTGACCCTGGCTGGTGAAAAATCCTGGGGTCAGTACTGGGATAGAGCTTATGATGTTCTTGGGTCATTTCCTTGCTTTACCGAACTTCAATCATTTCAGAAAGATTGTCTACTTTACAACTGTAAAATTTCCAGGGAAAGATTTCTTTAAAGATTGTGTTGATGCCTTATAATGCATCTAAGTCGAGCCTTCTTCCCCGTTCCTAACCCCAAATCCTCTTCCTGGGAAGTCAGCTGGCTTCCTTTCATCCCACCAGGGAGGCTACGTGCTTTCTAACATAAGGTGATACTCAACAACCTCAGTTGCATCCGGAATGGCCACGCCCAGCCTTCCCCTTTTTGGGGCAGAGGATCTCAATTGCATTTGCACAGCCCCAACCTCTTCATCCCTTTGGTATTCTCTGACCGTCTCCAGGTCCTGCCTGCTTGTGTGAGTCACCACCAAAATGTATTTATTAAACAAACACTGTGTGTTGACTGCCCTTTTGACAATGAAGGGCAGAGAAGAGATAATGTATAAGAATAGGCATGGTTTTGTTGGTCTCTGTTCATCTCTCTTTTCTCTCTCTCCAAGGAGTTGTTGATCTTTGCTGAGTTCATAGTCCAGTTGGAGAGACAGTCCATTGTCACATTTTGGTTGTCCCACAAATGCTTTCACTGCGACCGTCACCTAAGGACAATAGAGTACACTATCCTAGGAAACAGCTCTGATGTGAACTTAGCTGTAAATAAAAGTGGGATAAATGCATTTGCTCAGTTCCAGAGATGGCATTATACTGCCATGTGGATTTTGTTTCAAATGAGCTGCAGAACAAAATTCTTCTCTACGAAAAGGGATTTAGTCAACTGAATTCACTCACTTTGCTGCAACTGGATTAATTTCATTTCACATCATGTCTCTAAGGAGAAAAGTAAACTGATTTGCATCAGGCTAAATGGATATGTTGATGTATCTGAAGTCAGTAAGGCTTATTCCAACTAGATTACAACAATCACGGTGTCCTGGCTGTTTTAGCTTCTATGAAGTAGTTGCAAAAGTGCACCGATTCGGTATGTGAAAAGCAGCTTATAAAGTTACCATAGATGGAGATGTTGCAGAAGAAGAGAGAGCATAGATGTGTCAAATGTGATGAGCGTTCCTCCCTTCCCCCAGATTGAACCACTCTCTCACTCCTCAGTGTTATAAAAAAAAATATTCATTTTATTCTGTAGCCATGTTCTAAAAGTCACCACTTTATATTTTTGAATTGTGCTGCCTGCTGGAACTGCTCAAGATACAGACCCAACCCACTTAGGGCTGAACAGATATCAACTCTGGGCTTGCTGAGTGCCCAGCACCGTGCTAAGTACCACCATCTTCCCCCACCCTGCTCCCGCCATGGACCACCACCCTGCGCTTAATCCGTTCTTCTACCTTCTGCATCACTCTCGTTTCCAGAACCACAATCCTCCCTCTGTGACAATCACTGTCTATCTCGGGACCCTCTCCTTCATTACTCCCAAATTGCTGCCTTTATCCTGGTGTGCACTTCTAACACAATAAGGCTGCTAGTGGAAATTTTTCTGAGTTCTACAGCTGGTAGTTCCTGTAAGTAGTAGTTACTTTCAAAGTAACTTGAAAGAAATAACTTGAGGAGATGAGCCTATGGTGTTACGGGGTGGTTATATGGATCTAATGTCATCATGTGTATAGAGAAAGGCATTTATAAATTGTTAACATGCTCCCCAAAGGTAAATTATGACTGCTTTACATGATTTTGAGGTTTAAAAAGCAGCTGGATTATATATAAAAATTCAGTAAGACTTAGTGGCAATTCGGTAGTTGAGAAAGGAAATGAGAGAAATTAGGACATTGACACCCCACCCCCCACCGCCATCAATAAGCTAGAGGCACTCAACATTTTTTTTTTTTTTTCAAATTAATAGCCAAAGCATACCCTTTTCATTGAGAACATACACTCGGTTACAAGGACCGGAGTCTGCTCAACATTCTGGAACAAGGCCTTCCCTCTTGCTCGAGCTACCCCAGCCCCCACATAGCCACCTTCCTAAATCCAAGCCAACCTTGAGGGGTTAGCCCCAAACAGAATTAATCTTTTTCTCCCCGGGCACTCCTGTCAGCCTTATGTTAGAATTATTTATGTGGGCATCGATCCCCTCAAATGGACTGTGAGGTGCCGAAAGGCAGGAGCCCTGCTAGCATCTGCCAGACCCTCCCCTCCCCCACCAGTAACAGCTCCTGGTGGAGTGGCCAGAAGATAGAAGAGAATTCCAGCCGGTAATGACCTCCAAAAAGGTTCTATCCCCAGAGGCTGGCCTCAGACACAGAAAGGTTTTTATTTGAGCAACTTTTGGACCCCTCTGACATGGAACAGGGTTTGTTACAAAGACTCATAAAAATTCTATGAGTGGTGGGTACGTACAGGCATTTTCTTCTTCTTTGTACTTTTCCGTACGTTTGAAAATCCTCTTTAAAGGTTACTGAGTTCAGTCCCTTTTATTGTCACTTGATTTTCAGCTCAGAAGTTTCCCTGTAATTTAAATTATAGAAGTCATTCTTCATGTTCCCTGCTTAGTTGTGTTTTCTCTCCGGAACGTGGTCCCCCTAAAATGGTTACTTCTTAGACTGGCGCTTCACACAACGCCAGATTGCATCACACCCTTATTGAAAGGACCTCCTTGTGCAGAGTGGGGGGCTCTTGGAGGATGAGAAACACCACTTTTTAGCACATGGGGGAAAAAATCCTTGAGCTGTTTTGTTATTTTAATACTTTATCTTTGGCAGAGCAGAAAGTCTTTTTTAGGAATCCTCTCTAAAACGATTAGCCATCTGACTATTGCCAAGCAAATAATAGGTGCTCAATAAATATCTTAAAAATAGATTAAATTACTAGGCCCTTCTAAGTGAAAGATAACGTGAGTCATTTAAAACAGAAAGCGATGGGTATAGTTTCCAACTGCTCCCCTTTTGAGCGCATTAGAAATCATAGAAAAATGGGAAGAGGTGGGAAAGTTCTGACACTGTTAGAGAAACTGCATTCATGAGAGCAGATTGTAATTTTGTGTACAGTGGTTTGATGAACAATTATTCGAGAGATTTACTGTCACCACAGTCTAAAGCCATGTTGTTACCGTAATAGAAGACTGGCCCGGGGGCCTCATCTGATACCTATAACTCTCTAGCATCTCCTCTGCTTTTTCATCAGCAAGTTCACATCCATCCCCCACCCCCAAACTCTGTGCTGCAGTCTTGGCACAGATCCCTAACCTAAACTCCAGCCAATTCCTTAACAACACACTTTCTCCCCTTCACCTGCCATTGCTTCTTGTTCTCAGACACTGCTCCCTGAAATCAGGGGCTTTCGGTGAGTTAAAAAGGGAAATATAGAATTACCTAGCTCTACCAGTATTTTAAGTGTTCTTGTAGACTTAATGAGAGCTCTTGTACAAAACCACTCGAACTCTTTCTTAAGATATGCTCATTTTTTTTTCTCTGTTTGATTGAACTGTTGACCTTCTAGATAAAGGACTAGTTATTACCTCAAGTATGTTTGGAACTATTCTTGCCCTAACCATTCTAAAATGTAATTAGCATTAAGACATTACTGTAGGAGCCCATCCCCTTGGGTTGGGATCTCATTAGACAGCACAAACCGAACAGAATATTGTACATGGTCCACACTCAGAGAAAAAAAATCTCTAAGAAAAATCTGTGGCACTGGGGGTAAAGTTAAAACTGGTGATTTCGTGAGCCCTCTTTTGCTCATTTATTTGATTTGTCTGAGGATCCAAACAGAACAAGGATTGTGGTTCTTCTGTTTAAAAAATGAAAGCAACTCTTTTCTCAGAACTCTGCTTAGGCAATGTGGCTGTTCTCACAGCTCCAGGTCAACAAATACCTAAATAATCCATTTTAGAGCTCTAGCTCGTCCCCCTAAGAAACGCATCTCATTTTAAGGCATGACGTGACTTACCTTGGGAGCAACAGAGATGATAGAGAATGAATATTCTCCAGGAGGTAGTGAACCAAGGTGGGGAAAACCGAGGCCCAAGCAGGTGTAATATAACTCATGGTTTATTCATGCTCCTCCTTGAACATACCCCATCCCTTCCACTGTAGAAAAAGCCTTTCATTTTTTGAGTTGAAACCCATTTAAGGCTTCCTGCTCATTTATTTCAATATGTGTTCCTAACTCTTGGACCAGTGCCAACCGTTATGAAACCTCCGATGAATAATAAGGAAGCTCTTCATTCCTGGGGGTCCCAAAGGTTATCATTTCTAGTTCATCGCAGGGCCCTTTGGATGCCCCAGTCGAGCCCTAAATGCTTGGAACCTTCAGGAGAAAGCGTGCCTGATTCTGCCATTCACCTCCTTTATAAGTTTATAATGTGTTTGAATGTGCAGAGATATGTCATGTAAACAGTAATTTCTCATTATTATCACAACATTTTTCCTTAATTGCAAAACTATATCTGACCCAAATTTATTCTTGTCATGGCTTGTGTGCACAAGCAGAGTCTCGTTTGCCTCTACAATATATTAATAATGTATTAATTAGCTTCCCAGTGCTGCCCAAACAAGGCACAGAAAGGATTTATCTAAATCATAAAACATGAAATGAAGCTAACACTTTGTTAATTATATTTTAAGGGCAGTCTCGGCGTTAGGTAGCAGAATGAAATCTAGGTCAAATTTTTGAGGGGAATTAACAGAAAACAGCACTCAATTAAGAAAACATTTGTTTAGCACCTACTGTGTTCAAATTCTGAGAGGCAAAATAGGCCAAGACAAATACAGTTGGCCCATTTAGTTCTAGAGTCATAGTTGAAAGGCAATAAAGGGAAAGGTAATATAAGTATTTTGATTTAGTGTTAATTAGCTTAAATATATTAGATTGAACCATTTGAAACTGACTATATCCGACCATTTTTCACCAAAGGAAGTGGCAATTTCATATGATTCAATCTAATATCAATGTACTCTTAACCTGTACCAGCTCCTAAAACACTATCTTGTTCATTTTCTTTCCATTTTCTTAAGTTTTTCATTTCAGATTTAAGCTGTCATTATTCAAAAATCAATACAAGGTAAATACAGATCAGAGATTTTACTCCCATTTTTTATATTTATTTTTGTAAACTCAAAAGTAACATATACTTAGCAGATCTGAAATGTTTGATTATATTAGATACTTTTCTTTATTTGGTTGAGAGTCATGGACCTTGCTACCTGTTCCTCAATTCCTCAAAAATCAATTTTTCATGCCATTTCCATTGTGATATTCATGCAAAACCATCATCTCTGTTCCCTTCTTTTCTGCAGAGATAACTGTTTGGTTGCCCAACACTTTGCTTGTTTGAAATATTTCTCTATAGGAGATTAAATCTAACACCTAATCTGCCCCCAAATTACAGGTTTCTGAGAAGTCAGAGCAGGTTACCATACATGTATTCCACTAAATCCATTCCTTTAATTCTTTCAACATTTAACAAATAGTTAAGCACCTATTTTGCATAAGCATTGGAGTTGGTCCTCTGCTAAGTAAGCGGCTGTATGAACAAAGATGTGTGCATTATATAAATACAAATTTCATGCTACCTAAATACCAGGCACTGCTCCAAGCACTTGACCCGTATCAATCTATTTAACTGTGCCCAATGGTGTAGGTGCCATTGTCCTTTCCATTTTAAAGATGAGGAAACTCAGACCGGAAAGGTTAAGTGAGCTTCTAGAACCCAAAAGTTTAACCAAAGGCACCAATAATCTATCTAGTCATTGTGGGGGACCCGGTGTTAAAAAGAAAGTGTCTCTCGCAGACTATACCAACTCAGGCTGACTTGTGTATGTCAGAAAACATTGTCCCCCTGGTCTCCTTCAGGCTCAGGACACCAAAACACGCCTCCTTGAGGCCCTCAGGACACACTCGCTGACCTACACATTCTTGCAGAGTCACATCTTAACCCGAATCTTATCGCAATGCTGCCGAAGGCCGGGCACTATCAAGAAAATGTTCACTCATCTTCTTCCCGTTAGGCCCCATGTGTGAACACTGATAGCAGATCTAAATTCGAAGAAAATCAACAGAAGTCATCTCAGTCAACCTGAAAAGTGTAGTGACTCATTCACACCCTTTCACAGGGCTCCTACTGGGCTGCCCTGCTTCCCCGGAACCAGCCTCCAGGTCTCCTGCAGCACGGGGCCTGATCACTCTCTCCTCCAAGGACCACATGAGCCTTGACTTCCTGGTGTTAGGCCTCGGAGCTGCTCAGCCAGCTGCCCCTGCTCTGTGCTGCTGACGACCCCACTGCTTCTGTCCCCGGGGCAGGCTGAACAAGGTTGCCTTGGAAAAAAAATAACAGGGAAGAAGATGCTGACTTTTCAGCCCCGAGAGTATATTCCTTCACTCTGGAGCTAAAATCATAACATCTAAATGTGACTCGACTTGCGTCTGCTCCTATAAACCGTGTGTGCAGGCTGCCGAAAACAATACAGAACCACTCAACATCTCATTAGAAAGACAAGAGCTGGTGAGCCAACTCACTAGAACAAAGAAAAGAAAAGCAGGTTTTCGAATTTCACCATGCACATATGCACGCACGTGTGCACACACATGCACACGCGTTGATGTAGTAAAGCCCATGAGATGGTCAAGTGGCCCTGACCGTGAAGGGCAGTTACGTATTCAAGGATTTTCTTGTGCAAATTTAAGTGAGCCACAGGAGCTTAACTGAGCTAAGCTTCAGGTCTCCACGGTGAGAGGACGGTCTGGTTTCTATGTCTGCCTCTAGTAAAGCCATGAGCAGAGTACGCTAGAGCAAGGACTCAGGGGCCAGACAGCCCTGGCTGGGATCTCAGCTCCACCAACACCCGCTGTGCGACCCTGGGGAGAACTCCTTAACCATCAGTAATGATGCCTCCACTTCCTCGCCTGTAAAACAGGAGTTAATACAACTGAAATTGTAAAACCTACACGGGTTTGTCATAAGGTTGGGGGAAAGTAACACATGAGGAGAGGTTTAGAACAGTACCTGGCTCTGAGTAAGCCCTCCTCACATGCCAGTTATTTGTAAGAGTAACTTGAAATGAGTTCCTGTAACCCACTTGAAATTGAGTTCCTTTTTTTTTTTTAACTTAAATTTTATAGTGCTGTGATCTCCTTTTTTTTTTTTTTTTTTCTTTTGTGTGCATGCAGATGGAGGGTGTTTAGTCGTCCTTGGAATACAATCTTTCCTTTCATTAAGACCCATTATTAAAGTCTCTTCAAGTTTCTCTCCTGCAGTAAATGATCCAGATTACTTAATTGTTCTGCTTTACATGCTTTAATCATTTATTTGAACTTCTCAACCGTCCAGAGTTAGTACTCACAGAAATATCATCTAGGAAACCTTGATTTTGAAATTCCTTATCATCTGCAGTCCATGAGCTCAAATGTTTAAAATCCATTGTTTGGAGTTCTTTACTGTATTGGCCAGCTGGCTTTCCTCCGCTACTCTGCTACAGTGCCCTCGTTTCTGACTTCATAGCTTAGCATAAGCCAAAACAGAGGAGACCATAGGTCATTCATTCATTCATTCATTCATCCAGTATTAATCAGGGGCCTACTACGGGCCAGGCACTGTGCAGTGTGATAAAATTACAAACAAGACACTCCCTACTTGGAGGAGTGTAGCTTGGGAAGGAAGACATAGAAGTAAACAAACCACTGCAGAAGTCTTCCAGGAGATGCTTTCCTTGACTTGAGAAGGTACCAGGATATCCTTGGGACAGAAGAGAGGGAGCACATAGCTCTACTTGGTGGATCTGGGAAGGTTACACAGAGAGGGTAACTTTGGAGCCATATTAACGGGCGGCAAGGATCAGAGAGAAGGAGGAGGAGTCTTCAAGGAAGAAGGAACACCTAGTAACAATATGCACATCACATCGCCAGAGAACCTTCCATGGGGCTGTTATGACTGGGCCCTCAGGTCTAGGAAAAATTCAGAGATATGAGGCTGCAGAAAGTCAGCAGGGAATGTCAATGTCACATGTAAAGAGCAATATATATATTCTTTTCTAGTTATTTTTTAAATACCCCTTCATGTGTATGACATATGAGTCAAATAATATTCATGGAGGAGTCTCCATATTTTTAAGATTTTATTTATTTATTTGACACAGAGATAGAGCTCACAAGCAGGGGAGCAGCAGGCAGAGGGAGAAGCAGATTCCCCACTGAGCAGGGAGCCTGCCGCAGGGCTCGATCCCAAAACCCCGGGATCATGACCTGAACCAAAGGCAGACACTTAACCGACTGAGATACCCACATGTCCCTTCATTTTTAATTTTCTAGAAATTGATTTTTCAAGTACAATAGGATGTACTTCATTTCCATATTTATGCCTGACACAATATTTATCTACTGATTTGTTTACTTATTTACTAGCTCTCTCCCTTTGATCGGCTGTCTCCCTCCGCTAGCAGGTAGTCTCCACGAGGTCAGGGACTTTGCCTCTTTTGTTCATGTCTGCATCCCCAGCACCTAAAATGGTGTTTGACTCATGATAGGTTCTCAATAAATATTTGTGGAGTAAATGAAGAAATTTCCTTGTGGGTGAAAAGAAACAATCATACCCTTTACTAATGGGGGAGGGGGGGAAGGAAAGAAAGAAACCTGGACTTAAAACAGTTTTTCATGAACAGATCCAATTTGCAAAAATGGAACTAAAGTTTAAAAGCTATTTTTCTTCTTGAAGCTCTGCTTCTGGGAGAATCACAGCTGCCAGCTTCGGTGGTGGTTTTCACTGCCCAGTTCCAAATTCTGCACAGTTGTACATATTGGCAGGGCTCAGCTTCCTTAAATGCTCTCGGATCAGTAAGGAAATGGTGATTTTCCTTATTGATTTAATACCAGTTCCTCTTCTGTGAGAAAGCCCGTGCGCTGCCCAGTGGAACATACAATAAAAACCGAACACTGGGGGCCATACATTAAGTAAGTCACTCATGTTCCTCTTCAGTCGTGTGATGTTAAACCATTTCTACTTTTGAGCTGGAGCGTTCAATCATTCTTCCCTTTAAATTTAGCAGAGTGAGGGACGCCTGGGTGGCTCAGTTGGTTAAGCAGCTGCCTTCGGCTCAGGTCATGATCCCAGGGGCCTGGGATCGAGTCCCGCATCGGGCTCCTTGCTCGGTGGGGAGCCTGCTTCTCCCTCTGCCTCTGCCTGCCATTCTGTCTGCCTGTGCTCGCTCTCTCTCTCTCTCTGATAAATAAATAAAATCTTTAAAAATAAATAAATAAATAAATTTAGCAGAGTGATTATTCCTCCTGGTGGAGCGTACCTGTGCTCCTTTCGATCTGCACAATAGCTCATTCCCGGATGAACTTTAAGCTCTGAGGGAACGCCTCTAAAATACTGTTTATGAATCGTCGGAGAAATGTTTCACATCCTTTTTACTCTAAAATGGTTGTAGCAGACCACTCTCTCCAACGTTTCCATTTTCCAAGAAGACAGAAAAAGGACTTTGGGCCACAGGGCTGTGATGACACAGTAATAATTCTACTTGCCGTGGATTTTACTCAGTGGCCTCCTGGAGGCTGCAATGGAGGAAAGCCATTGTCAGCAATTATTTACCATGAGCAGGGTACTGAGTTCAGTCCGTAGACTGCGAGGAGGAGGGAGGCTTGGTACCTATCCTCTGGAGCTTACAAATTACCTGGGGAAGTAAGACATAAACCACAAAGTGAAATTAATGGTCACTAATGAACAACACCGTATGGACCACACAGGATGCCAAAGAGGACAGGGCAGCCAGACGGTGTTCCTAGAAGAAATGGTCTTGAATTTGAGTTGGACCTTTAGCGGGGGGGCTGGAGGGAGAAAAAGCAGAGCCGGAGGAATCTCCATGGACGCCGTTACCCAGGGTCCCACCTGGCTGAGGCGGAAGTTGCGGCTGGTAGGGTAGGGGGTAGATTGAGGGTGGCCTCGAATGTCGTTCTAGGAATTTAGTGCCTGATTCTATACGTGAAGAGGAATCAGTCAGGGTTTTTGAGCAGAAAGGATATAAGCTCAGCAGTGCTTTAGAGAGATGTAATCAAGCAGCAATCCGTGCTATGAATTTAATTGGGGGCTCTTCAGAACTCAGATAATGAGACCCTGACCCAGGCTGGGGACAGTAGGATATTTCCATCATGCAGCACATTCTCGTGAAGACTGCTTAGGGGCGTCTGCTGAGCTGCACTCAACATGCCTGCCCATCTCTGTGCCTTAAGACAGTGGTGCTGGGGTACTGTGTGCTGCTGGGAAGTGGGCTTGTGACTTCAGAGCCCCGTGGTCCACACAGGGTACAGGCCCAGCTGTGATCTGCACACGAACCTCAGAGACTCAGGCAACTTACCCTCTAGAAGCTTGTAAGAGCCCAAGAGTCCGTGCCCTCAGTGCAGAAGGCAGCCCTTGCTCGGGTTCACATAGCTCATCAGTGACAGGTGCAGTGACTTACGGCCCGTGGGCAGTGCTTCCAAAGCAGGTTCAAATTCTGCTTTGCTGAGTGCATGGACGAATTCTGACACAATCCAGAAGAATTTTAGTCCTGAGGTAGTTGAAGCTCCTTTCTTTACTCGCCCCAGGCCCTACTGGCCAGAGCCAGTCCCCTGTCTGAGCCCCCACTTCTTTTTTGTTAACTCCTGGCCTCAGTGCTTTCCTCAAACACCCTCGGGCTTCTAGACCTCCTCTGCTTACTCCTTGCTGTTTCTTGCGTCCTGCCTCAATTATGCTGTCTCCTTTGGAACACTTTACAGTGCCAGCCCAGGTGTCACCACCTTTAGGAGACCCTCTACACTACACACATCATGGCCTCAGCCCCTTCCTAGGTAGACTAAGGTCTCCCTCCTCAGCCATGCCACCTTGCACAGGGCTCTCTCCATGATGTCTTATCATCGCCTGTTTATGAGCTTGTCTCCCACCCTTCAACTGTGAGCTCCCTGAGGGCAGGGACCGTGGGTGTGCGTCCCTGGACACGTAGCATCTAGCACATTCTAAGCCACACACTGGCACATACCAGGTATTCACACGTCTGATGAATGAATGAGTGACATTTGCCTTCTTGATGCGTTCATTTATTTAACAGACATTTATTAAGCAACTACGTATGATCAGCACTGTGGTAGTCGCATTTACATGTCAAAATATACCAAGGCCCTCAAGTTCCAAATTATGTGTGCATCAGTCATGCGCATGGAATGTTAACATGCACACGCAGTGGAGACCGCATCCGCATCTACAAATACGAAGCTAGCAAATGCAGGAAACTGCGTGCCAGATGTCCCTGAAATTTGCAAAGAACCAAGCACCAAAAATGACAGCTAGCTCCATAAGGCCCGTAAGAGAAAAAGAGAAAAACGTAAAAGAACAAAAGAACCTCCAGCAGAAGGAAGTGGCTATGGTTTCTTTTCTTTTTTTTTTTTTTCCCTCTATGCCCTAGAGCTGGGGGTGGGGAAGATTTAGAAAAGCATTCTATGCTGGGCAGTTTCCTCTAAGTCTGAGTTCCTCAAGGGCTGACTCTTAGGAGCTGTTAGGAAAATCCATTGCCATGCAGGAGTCGGGGGACTGTTTTTTCATTCCACCGGAAATTGTTAATGGGGACTGCCTTAGTGGCCCCTTATTGCTTTGCCTGTTAGAGAGACAGCAGGTTCACCCAAGCAATTCTGGAGCTCTGATCACTGCCAATTAGGGGAGCATTGTCTGGCTGCCACAATCAAGTGAGTATAAATATATTTATTGTGATTGGAAGGGGGAAGGGAGACAACAGAAGCTGCCACCCCTTGCCTCGCTCCCGGCCTGGATCAGACTGAGACTTTCTGTCCCCTGGTGCCCAGGAAGTGGTCACTGGCTCTCTGAAGTGGAATGAACAGCTGAGCATGCAAGCTGAGAACTGGTTTTCCGGGAAGGGGCCTTCCTTGTCTCTCTCTTTTTTTTTTTTAAATTGCTTCTTCTCCCCTTTTTCTCAGTTGCTTCCGTGGAAGCTGAAGAGAGGAGAAACCAGACGCCACGGCAATCACATTTTAATTCTGCCTTGCTTCCCCCACTTAGCTTACCTGCAGCTCCGGGATCGCAGGCAGGACTCACACTCCCCTTGCTGCCTGGCCGAGTGTTCGAGTCTGTCTGGCACGGGATTTATTTCCTTGTCGGCTGGGGAACTTTTGTGGGCATATCTGTGATGCGTCTCAGAGCTGGGGTTGAACGACCTCGATAAAAATAGTTTTCTGCAGCGGACTGATAGGGGAGGGATTTCTCACATTGAAACGGCTAGAAAGGGAGGCACATTTAGTCACATCTGGTGGCGTTCTTGTCTGACTGGAGAGCGGGGTCTGTGTAAGCATCTGCCCAGATCTGAAAATGCAGGCTGCCTCTAGTCAGCCCCAAACAAATGGTTGGGTCGGACACAGACGGCCAAAACACACTGTCACGGTACAGGTCGGCAGCAGAACAGATCTCGGGGCTGAATTTTGAACTCTGGTCCACGCAGGGCCAGTCCATCAAACACAGGATGGGTTTTCTCACCCTTGACCCTTGGCTAACCGGCCTGATAGAGCTGAGCTGATTTTGGCTCTTTCCCTCCACTCTCATCCTGTAAGGGCTGCTCGGTCACAGCACCTGGGGGGCAGGAGACCCTTCCCCATGGCTACGACCGAGTCAGGAGTCCCCTTCCCCCTTCCCTGGGTCCTGTTCCTTTCAGGCTCTAGTTTGTCTTCCCGACTGCGAATTGCCCCCAGCCTGCCTTCTCCAACTGGACAGAAGCTGTTTTATTACTGGTAGCACAGATATGGTACGTGACACTATAAGGGAAAAGTATAGATACACAAAATACATTTCGAGAGATCACTCAGCCTGAAGGCATCTGAGCACCCTGATCCAGCCTCTTCCTGCTAAATTGTTCCTTCCTCAGCTGCTCAGAAATTGTCAAGGCCAATTGTTAAATTCCTCTCACCCAGCTACCAGAAAGGAGTATTTTGCTGAATTTTCAGGTCTTAATGGAATATACACTTCATTTTTCTGTTTTCCACCTCTTGCCAGATATATCGTTTTTTGAGAACTAGAGCTCATTTATCTCCAAGGGAGAAAAAAAAAGTCATTCCATATTTACTGGTTAACAAATTACCACTTAGAGGAAAAAAAAAAAAGAGAAACTCTCACTGTTAATAGATGGGTTCTTTGCCTTGGCCAAACCCTGGCTGATGGACAGCCACTGTTCCCTTTGAGTTGGCTACATTTTCTCTCAATGGTTTTTGTTTCCTTGAAGCAAAGAGATGTCTTGATTCTTTCTTTCTTTGATCCTGCTTTTGAGGAATGTGCCGGTATCCTTTGGGTCTGTTTCTTTTGTGTGCTGATTCGATTAAACCCCATACATTTGTTGAGGAGCCTATCGTATTGGGTGCTGTAGGTTCCTCTGAAATCATCCCAACCTGAAAGGTGAATGGGGTCACGTATCTGAATGACTCCCTCCTAATCCACTGGTTTTCTGCTGTGTAGATAAGGGCGGGAAACAGCATCTAGCAAGACACACAGCCTTGTCAGAAACTGAGCCTGGGTTCAGTAGTCAGTGAGACCTGGTTGTAGGGCACCTCCCTTTCCCTTCTGAGTCATACAGTCGTCATTAGAGATCCGGATGGGGACGGCAGAGCGGTTCTTCTGTCCTTTGCTGTTCTCCATAACTAGAAGCCAAACAGACAGCGAAGAGTCTGGTCTGACCATATAATGTTGGTACAAGTTACAGATCACTGTAAGAAGGTATTTTTGGCCTGAGGATTAAGGTGGCGTTTAGGTGTTGTTATTTGAGGCACATCATTTGGTTACAGGGATAAAAACGTCTTGAACACCCATAAAGGTCTGGATCTGGTTGGACATTACATCTTACCCCATTTTGATTCTTTTTACTCAGGGTGCTTCCTGCTAAGAAATGATAAAAGATAAAGGTCTCGTTAATAGTATTGTACCGGTGTCAGTTTCCTGGTGTTGATGCTGTACGGTGGTGGTGTATGGGGTCACCATCATGGGAAGAGGATGAAGAGGACAGGGGAACTCTCTGGACTATTTCTTCAATTTTCTGTGGGTCTATAATTATTTCAAAATAGGAAGTTTAATGAGAGGGAGAATATGGAATGGCAATTGGGAGACATGAGTACTCATCTTGGTTTTACTTCCTGGGGTTGAACAAATATTTACATTTTATTTGCCTCTTCCTCCCCTTTTTGCATATAGATTTTGTGAGGAATCAGCAATAAAAGGGCTCATTTTTCTGTAGAAGAGAAAAAAAGAAGTAGAAGAGGCAAGAGAACCCCAGCCAACATCGGGCTAGAAGGGCTATTTCTTATCTCCCTTCATCCTCTTTACCTACACGAACTTACCTTCTGCACTCCCACTCACTTTGTCCTTCCTTCTCATTCAAGGGGAGATACTTACAAATGAATTCCTCTACCTACACAAGGCATCCAGCCCTTCCTTGTGTTTCCAGAACTCAGTCCTTGTACATAATTGCCCCATGTGAGTTCCTTCTAAACCTGGGTTTTAATAACTGTCTCTATGAGACTAGGTTCCAACTGTCTATGTCTACTCAGACTTCTATGCTGAGATCTTCGCCTATATATCCAACCCCTGCCTAGGAATTTCTACCTAGATGTTTCTCAAGCATTTCAAACTTTTTTCCAGATTATCTTTTCTGCCCTTAGTGCCTTATCTCTGAAAATGTTATTTCCATCTACCATGTTGTCCACAGCAGAAAGATGAGAGCCATTCCAGATCCATGTTGGTCGATATGGTAGCTGGTAACCACATGTACTATTAAGTACTTCAAATATGGTTGGTAAAAACCAAGATATACTGTAACTGTAAAATACATACCGCACTTAGTTCAGAAAAAAGAATGCAAAATATTTCAGTAATATTTTATATTGATTTCACGTTGAAATGATAGTATTGGGGATATATCATGTCAAATAAAATAAATTATTAAAAATAAATTTTTAAATATGCTAGTGAGATAGTTAAAGTGACATATGTGGCTCACATTTGTGGTTTGCATATTTCTGTTGGAGCGCGCTGCTCTAGACTCTTCTCTGCCTTCTAGCCATTGATAGTTGGCCACAGTAATAGACAGGTCACCATATTAGTTAAGTGCACAGACTGAATTTGAATCTTGGCTCCAACATGTTTTAACACATGTGACCTTAGACAGTCTTTTCACCTCGCACCTTGGTTTTCTCGTAGATGAGATGGATAGAACAACGGGTCTTACTTCTCAGAACCTTGCAAGTGTGAAATGAGATAGCATGTAAAGCACTTACTATTGAGACAAAAACCCAAGGTGCAGGGAAGAAGCGAGGTCTCTCGCTGTCATATGAGGCCTCCATCGTTTCTGGCCAAGACCACTGTGGTGGTTTCTTTGTCTTCAGTTTCACCCCACCCCCCCAATCCTTCATACTGCTGCCAGATTAAACATTCTCCTAATGCAGATGTTATCAACAATTTCCGTGATTCCCCTTTACTCGCGGCATGAGTTCTAATGTACTTGGCATACTGTGCAAGGTTCTCTGTGGCCTGTCCCCACCAGAATCACCAACCCCAACCCACGCCAGTCCACAATGGTTATAATGAACCAAATGGGCTCCACAATTCCTATTTACATGGATCATTCCTTCCATCAGTGACGTCCGTGCCCTCTACTTGTGCACAACACTCAGTTTCTTTGTTATCTCACTTGGAAATCTCCCTCAGCCCTTCCTGCACCTGTACCCATCCCAGGCTGGATCAGGAACCACTCCTCTGGGCTCCTCAACCACGTGAAGTTTAGCTCTCTTAGCACACAGCTCTCATTTTTTTGTCAACTTCTCTGTCTTTCCTTCGAGAGTGGGAGCCAGCTGAGTTCTGGGACCGCTTCTCTAATCCACTCTGGATCTCCATGTGGAGTTCAACACCTGGCACAAAGTAGGGCCTGGAGGATGTCAGCTGAGTGAATGCATAAAGCAGAGGAGATACTCCTGAGAGAGAGCAGAGTGAAAGCCCTGTGAGGTCCAGCAGCAGAAAATGTGAGAACCAGACCGAGGAGAAGTCACCACTGCTTGGCCATGCAGACAGAGTTGGGAGAGAAAAGAATCTGGGTGAGGAGTCAGTAATGGAGGATTTTAAATGAATGAGAATAAAAAAGAGGGGCACCTGGGTGGCTTTGTAGGTTGAGCTTCTGCCTTCGGCTCAGGTCATGATCTCAGGGTCCTGGGATCGAGTCCCTCATCGGACTCCCTGCTCAGCGGGGAGCCTGCTTCTCCCTTTCTCCCTGTGATCTCTCTCTTTCTCTCTCTCAAATGAATAAATGAAATCTTAAAAAAAAAAAAAAAAAAAAAAAGGAGGGAGAATAAAAAAGAGGAGATCGTAAAGGGAACAGAAGCACGTTGGGGATTTAGTAGCTTCTCTACAGTAGTTCCAGGAAGAGGCAATGCTCGAGAAAAGCACAAATCACAATTAAAAATTTAAAAAAAAAAGGATGAGGTATCAGCAATCGATTCAAGGATTATTTGTCACTGGGACTAGAGACACGGTAACACAAGTAAATGTCAACCTGGTGACTATGTGTTGGGACTACTAATAATTCACTGGGGCCGGTGCCCAGGAGGTTTTTGCGATTTTTTTGTTTCTTTGTTTGTTTTTTACTGTGGTGAAAATGCCAAGCATGGAAAAATTTAACAAGTTATAGATATGAGAGCACAGATAGTGAATTTGAGAATAACAATGCAAAACGCCAGAATAATCACAAGAGAAACGTCTGAATGCGTAGGAAGGCTTAGAGGGGTCCCACTTTACCACAAGTATGGATTACAAGAAAATTCACTTGCAGAAACACAAATTCCATTGCAGAAACACAAATTCCAATCTATCACACCCACTTATCAAAACCCATAGTATGCCAGAATGCTTAACAGGAAAAGCGTGCCTTTTGGCCACACCCCGTGGAAAGTAGCAGATAACACATGAAAGGCAGAGCAGGTGGGAAGTGTGACAGTTTTGTGGCTCCCCACATATATGAATGAGAGAATATTCACTTCCCCATGCAAAGCATAACCTTCACAGGAACACCTAAAGGCTTCATTCCAAGACCTCGAGTCTCGTGCCACAAGCTGGCCCACTCCCCAGTTTTTATGTCAGAGACCCTGTAGGGCAAGCATTGTGTGAGATGAAAAGCAGTGGGCGGAGCAGAGAGGACAGAGTGGAAAGTTCAAATGACTCCTTGCCATTGTTTTTAACAATGCACCATCTACCCCTGTGGGATTTTTGTGGACAAGGTAAACATTTGGGATATACTTATGCTAGAAAACTTACACTAGAGAGATGCCTGGATGGCTCAGTCACTTAAATGTCTGCTTTCAGCTCAGATCATGATCCTAGAGTCCTGGGATTGAGTCCCGCATCAGGCTCCTTGGTCGACAAGAAGCCTGCTTCTCTCTCTGCCTGCTGCTCCCCCTGCTAGTGCTCTCTCTGACAAATACATAAAATCTTCAAAAAAAGAAAGAAAAAAGAAAACTTATACTAGAAAATTTGTCTGAAATTCAAATTGAACTGAACATTCTGTACTTTATCTAGCAAGCCTACCTAGTGAGGGATACATTTTCTCACTCGTTCTTCCTGAGAGCCAGTCTCTGTCATTGCTAGCTGTTGAGGAATACGCATGAAGCACAGTAGCTAGCAGGCATGAAGGGCCCGATGTACACCAGGCACCATACTAAGTATTTTAGATGGATATCTCAAATATCCAGATATCTTCACAAGAACACGAAGGTGGGCACTATTATTTTTATTATTATTTTAAAGATGAGAAATATGAGATTCAGAGACATGAAGTAACTTGCTCAGAATCACCCAGAGAGCCAGTGGTACAGCCAGCATTTGAACTCTGGTAGCTAGATTCCAAAAGGTCAGGTGCTTGCCCATCTCACTGAACGTGATGGCAACACCAAGCAAGGGGTAAATACAGTGAGTCCCCCTGGAAAATAAGAGAGCATGAGAGCATAGGGTGTGACAAAGGCAGACATTGAATAAGGCTTAGAAGGGGCAGTTGCAGTTAGACTTGATGTCTTTATGTTAGAAAAGTGTGCCCCTAACTTTAGGCAGATGCAGCCCCACATCAGGACTCCCAAAGCTTGATCGAAGAGTACTGGTTGGATTTTAACCCCTACTGCAGCCTCAGCCACGGGTCCTCGTGCAGTAAACAACCTGCACAACCGTACATAGTAGCCTGAGTTAGGTGGCAGAGGGAGGACAGGTGTGGAGGTGAGGGTGCAGAGGGAGTGCTTAGAGAATAATGAAAAGCCATCCTAAAACGTATGTGCATGGGTGTATGGTATTCTGAAGTCTGTTTAGAGAGATGTGTTAGGGAAGAGATTGTTAAGGCCTGAAATGGCAAAAGGAGAGTCTTGAGTGCATCTGGGAGGTAGCATGACAACATGGCACCGACAAATTCTATATGGGAAAATGACTCTCAGAAAGTGTGCGCCAGAAAGCTTCAACGTCCAGGAGTCCTTTCTCCAACAAGCAAGTGTGATGGGAGGGGGTGGAGAATGGGGGCACGGGATAGACGGTGACAGCAGCCTATTTAAACGACATAAAAGGAAACTCAACGGGCTGGAAAAATGGACAAGGATTGGGGAACAGAAGACAAAAAAGAGGGCAAGTGAGTGAAAAGACGAATTTCTTCCATGTTGGATTTCCCCAGGCATGATCCTGAAAGAGTTGCTGACCCTGTTGTGGTTTATGTTATTTTCCTATAAGGTTATTAAACTGCCATTTAAGGAAAGGGCACAGGCACAGCCCAGGTTGATCTCAGCAAGGCATTTGGTTGCATTTTTCATGAGACCCTAGAGAAGAAAATGCAGAAAAACACAGCAGAATGAGAACCACTTCATCTGGTGGGTTTGGAGCCAATGCTGAGAGAGCATTGATGAATACATTCGTGGCGACCTGGAGGGAGGCATTCAGTAAGAAACTGAGTTCAGAGATATAACCAGTTTGCTTATGATCACACAGCTGGTGAGTGAGGGAGCCAGGACTGAAGCCCAGCTCTGCCTGACTCCAAAGCCCACGTCTCAGTTATGAAATAAAGACCAAAATGGCATTAAGCTTGCTTGTGAGAAAAGAGTCAGGAGAGACACCAGCGGGGAGCAATACAAATCCGTGCCCAGACGAATCATAACGGATGGAGGAACTGGCCAGCGAGGACCAAAACAAGATCAAAATAAAAAAGATTAAGTTTGAACCTCACATCCTGGCTCCCAGAAGCCTCTTGCAGATACGAAGTAGAGGGGCCTGGCGTGACCCCTCCTCGCGCTGGGAACATTTGTGCTTTCATCCCAGTGCCTGCTGTCGGACCCTGAACGGCCAACAGAGTAACAGTGGTGAAAGCTCCGTTGTGCAGAGAAAGTGATTAAACAGTGCTCTTGGACTGAGCCCAGCTGAGACCGTTTCTCGAATGCTGAGCTGACTTCTAGGTAACACATTTTAAGAAGAACATGGACAAACTGTGACATCACCTGAAGGAAATGACCCGGAGAGCAAGAAGTCTGAGCCTCATCCCATGGAGGGTGGTGGAGGAGCCAGGAATATAGTCAAGGCTTAAAAACAAGAATTTGCAACTTGCAAGTGTCATCTTCATGCATTCAATTTCTTTTCCTCCTCAGGGCAGAATTCGGACTGAAATTTACAGTGAGACATTTGGTTCCATAGAACCAACTCACCAAACTGCTTAGCTGCTTCCGGTTCCATCTTCCCTATGACCATTCTCCATCATCTCAATAAATTAAGAAAAGACAGGGCCAACTTTCTGGGTCACCTCCAACTTAGAGAGCCTAAGGTTTAGGGGATTAAGACTGGCAGTTGAAAAGGAGGAGACTACCTTCAGCAAAGCAAATACAGGTGTTCCTCAGTTCAAGCGAACTCAAATCATGACCTAAATTTCCAAAAAAAGGTAAGAATATTATAACTGTTCATCTGACGGAAGTAATGGGCGACAGCAGCTTTCTAGTACCTTTATGGGGTGACTTGATACATAAAAATGTAATTACCTCCAGCAATCGGAGGGATAGATTTATTGAATGAAACCGGTTAAACTGTGGATGGGTCAACGTCCACTTTGGCAAGCTTTGAGACCAGTGAACTGAAAAATGACCCGCATTCCAGTATTAAGTGGAGGCCTGGAAATATAAGTAAAAGTAACAAGAAGATTGAAACAGTTGTGGTCACGGAGTCATCTACTCTCTGGTTTTGTGCTCTGCCCGAGTAAGAATGAAGGTGACACAGGGTGCAAATGTCGAGAGAAGGAAGAGAGGGTGCTGAGCAGCCTTGTTGCTTTGGGGGAGATGTTACAGCCCTGGTGACGACAGGGCAAGAAGACAGAGGCTTTCATATATATATGATAAATGAGCCAAGCGTTCAGAGCCCGAATCAATAAACACAAACATGAAATTGAACAGACGGGAAGAGAAGGAAAAGAGAACATGAAGGCACCATAAAATCCTGGTGATATATTTGAAGAAAAAATCATGATGTGAATAGAAATTAGAAAGTGTAGCGGGGAGAAAAAAAAAATCTGGGGATTTGCAAAAGTGTCTGTCTGTCTGTCTCCTTCCTGCTTCCACTCACATCCACTGCTGCCTCCTCCAGCCCTTCTCGTCGGGCTCATTGAATTATTTCTGATTGGGCATGTGTCTGTCTTTAATGCTTCATTCTCTTTAATGCTTCATTCTCGTTTGGATTTCACCAGCAGGATTCATAGTGTTTCTGTCGACAATTGTCATTGCTTTAGGGAACAATCAGGAGAGCACAAGAAAATGGCAAGAGATACCTCAGTCTGGCAGCGGAGTGGGGCTGGGTGGGCTCTTCCTGTTTCAGTACTGTCGCTGTTTTTTTTGGTTGATGTTTTCATGGTATTATTTCAGTAAGAAAAGTGTAGAAGGTGTAAAAACAAAAAGACTTGAGGTACACTTGCTCTAACCAGATTCGCGGTAAGTCACTGGCATTTAGAGGAGAAAGAAAAAGAGCTCCGAACAAAAGCAGACTAGATTGTGAGGGATGTGGATGCTGCAAGAGGTTAGAAACCCACGACCTCGGAAGACAGAAAGAGAGAGCGAGACAGGAGCCAAGGGAAAGGCAAGGAGAAGAAAAGCCGCGTGTAGGTTTATTAACTGAGATTGCTTCCATTTCGGCAAATGGGCTTAAAGCTCGTGATTGCTTCGTCTGAGGTCAGCCGGGTTTATTGCAGACTTTGCCTTCTTAGACCAAGGAATAAGGGGCTTGGATTTTGTGGATATGTGAGAATTGTGCCCAACAATTTCTTGGCTGAAGGATGGCTGCCCAGGAAGGTATAGGGGACCCTGAGCTCATTAGTCATTATCCTGAACTAGTGCAGGAGTTTTATTTTTGCTCGTACTGGCACAGGCAGCGTGGTGAAGGGAAGAGAGCACAGCCTCAGGGGCGAACAGACGCAGACGGTAATCGCGCCCCTCCGTTTTCCAGCTATAAAATGGGCGTGGCAGTCATGGTCGTACTGGTAATGATGATCATAATCATAATCGTGTCGCCAAGTGCATGCGAAGCTCTTGGCCCATGATAGATCACATCAGTACATGGAACTTAGGCTCAGCTGGCTCTTGTCTCTAGACTTGGGTGAGGCAAACAGACGGCAAAGCTTGGAAGCCAGATCAGTTTTGTTTCTCAGCCTTCCGTCTCCCCACTGCCCTTTGGTTCAGGCTGTCTTTTGTCTCTACTGACAGGATTGTCTTGATGACAACTCTTTGCGTCCTACCTTCTGAAATTGCTGCAGCCAGGACTCCATAGGGAGTAGAGAGAGAAGCTAGCGTTCCCCCAGGAAGGGGGTATATGCTTGGCGGATTTTTGAAAAACGGGATTTTGAAACTGTTTTCTCTACAAGAAAGGAGAGTAGATAGAGGAGAAATGACTGGAGAGACACCGAACTGTCGAACACCAAGGATGAGCGGGGTGTTCCACACCCTGTCCCCGGCCACACTGGGAATGAGCATTATTATCTGAATTCTTGATGCAAAACCTGAGGCACAGGGGAGGTAAGGTTCCCAGCTAGCAAGGAAGCAGCAGAACTGAGATCTGAAACCAGGTCTGTCTGACAGCCAGGTCTGTGCCCCGCCACTGTGCCTGGGAACCTCACGTTACAGAGAATGGCAAGTTAGGGAAAAAAAGAATAGAAGTTGCTTGAGTGGGAGAGAACATAGGCATTACACTGAAAGAAAAGGATATTCTTCTTATAAAAAGTTTGAGGACCAGTGAAATTTTATATGATGTGCTTTGAACTTGGGGCGGGGTGGGGGGGAAGAGAGGCACCTGGTTGGCTTAGTCAGTAGAGCAGGCACCTCTTGAACTGGGGGTTGTAAGTTTGAGCATCATGCTGGGTGTAGAGATCGCTTAAAAAAAAAAATCTTAAAAGTTTCACTTGATATGTCAGACTGGTGTTGATTACAGAAGATTGAGATGATAAGTAACCAGAAGAAGGAAGAGCAAATGACCCTCTGTCTTGGGCATCACTCAATTTAGAAGGCAGGGGAGGAGAGGGCACCTATGCAGGGACAGTCCCCCAATTTGTCTCCAGCCTCTTCTACACCCTTCTCCTTGCCCTCCCTCCCCACCCCAAAACAAAAAACCTTAAGCAGGAAAAAAGGAGCTAATTAAAAAAGAAGGAAACCTCCTTGAGACCGGTGAGATCTCCCTGATCCACAGTGACAAGCAGGGACGTACAGAACAGCAATTTGATTAAATAAGGATAAAAGAGATTTATAGTTGTGCTAAGTTTGTCTGTATGTCTTTGGAATATATTTATTTGGCTTCCAAACCTAAAACAAGTGCCTTCTAGCTGAGGAGATGATTCCCACGTAGAAAATAGGGAGACATCTACAAGGCAAGACCAAAGCGTAGACCGAGACCCTAAGCGGTTGGTAGAGGGTCAGCAGGAGGTGCACTGGTAGGGACAGCATCCCAAGGTCATGGTGTATATAGGCAGCCTCAGCGAGGCGGTTACGGGCTGAACCTGAGACCCCTCCTGCCCATGTCTCAGCTCTCGCTCCGGGACCCACTGCCCATTCGCTACCTGTCACAAGAGACAGCTCCGTGCTGCTTTCTGCAGAAGTGAAGCAGCCAGAGGATGACTGCTGTGGGAGAAAGACTCCCACAGGGCAGATGGGGCCCTCTCTGAAGGCTTCTTCCTAAGCCACTTCCTCATGTCCCCAAGACTGGCGTCAGCAGATCAGCTGCTAGGGAATTGCTTTTCTCGGACAGGCTGTGGAGGCCCCTCTAGTTCCCCGTGTTCACCCCTGCCAGTTGTGCTGGGGGAATTTATGCCTGCCCGGGGCTTTGGAGGGGGAAACAATGAGTCACCTCGGGACAAGAGAAAATAAGAATGTCTCATGTGTGCAAAATCATTTAAAATGGACGCTTTTAGAGGGTACTAAAATCTCAGCCAGCTAGCCAGAAATGGTTTGGTGAAGTATAGTCCACTTGTCTTTGCTTGCTTTGGTTGCAATAAAGTCAGAAATATTTATATCCCATGGAGAGAACACCTGTGGAAACAGGCCAGGTCCTCCTAAGAGGGCTATTTTTATTCCCCTGAGATCTTGAACCTAAAAAGAACTGATTCCCCATGTCTGACTGGGGAGGTCTAGTAAGTGAAGGAGCTGCTGGTCCTAAATTTTTGAGAGCAGAGGCCCCCGATGGCCATTCTCAAGTCCATGGCTGTCTGCAAGACTGGTACCGCCATGATTCAACCCCCACTTCACCCTCTACATGTGGCCACAGATCCGAGTCTCCAGAGAAACCAGAAGGAGGATCTTACTAGAATAGGATTTGAGGGTTTCTATTTTAAAGGGATAAAGTTATTTTAAAAAGTTATATTTTAAAGGGATGAGTTAGAAGTAATTCAAGAGTAGGCACAGTAAAGAAACGTGTATACCGTGTTAGACATTCAGCGAGAAGGTTAACATTTCCAACATGACCAGCTGATGAAGAGGTATTCTGTAAGCAGGGATTCTGCTGGTGTAGACTAGAGCAAAAGTGTTGCCCTTCGAAAGCCCAGAATGAAAAAAGGCCAGCCCTTGATTTCTTGACCATGCTCAGGCTTTGTCTTCCCTTCTTTTACTTTCTTTTCCAGAATAGATTGATTTGGGTCCCCGGAAGAATATTTAATCAATAGCCAACAGGTGATTTATAGGTAGTTGTCCATCCTAGCTTACAAATTTTCAAGGAGGGCCATCTATGTCCTTTCTTGGTGTCCTGTTCCCATGTCCAATGTCCAGAAAAAGGTGCTAAACTAAAGCAAAGAGTCTCCAGCCATAGCTATAGCGTTCAGATAAGAAGAAAAGCACACAGTAGGAATTCCAACATAAATCATTAACCTAGAATCAAAAGCAGGAGTGAGGGACTCATCACTCTGAGATGCCTGGGACCATGTATGTTTCCAGGATACTCGGGGAATTAGAGCAGCAGAATATGAGCAGGAGCCAATGGCTTCCAGTTCTTTCCCAGTGAAGTCATTCTGTATTGTGTGGGCTTTAGACTCCTTGAAATGTTAAAATATACATGCCCTGAAACACACAAGAGACAAGGAGAACAATGGCCAAACAATGTCTAGATAAAGGTTGTGGAGACGCATGATGCACACATACACACACACAAAAAAAATTTACAGGATGGACCCGACGGTTTGGGGTACACCATTGCCCTCTGTTGGATTAAATAAATCAGACCTTTCATGTGGGTGTGTGTTTTATTATCTCTGGCTGAGTTTGCGGAGAAGGCAGGGCACCTTTGACTGGGAAATTAATTCATCCTTGTAAATGGGTCCTCTGCCTTCCCTGCGGAAATCAATCACAGTTGTAACTCTGATGGCAGGTCGCTTATCAGGTTTTCATTCACTCAGCATTTACTAAGTGCCTACTAAGCACTGGTTCGATATTGTAGGGAATCTAATCAGTAACACCAACCCCTGTGACCATTTAGGGAATGTCTACTGTGTGCCCATGTCTCTACACACCGGGATGCACAGCACCCGTGAAATAGATGTGGTCACTCCAGTCTAATGGACAGAGAAACAGGACACTTGGAAAGGGAATGGCCCATCTTGGATTTAAATCCAGGCCTATCTACTCCTAAGCCCATACTCAGTCCATGAAGCTACAGCTCTTGCCCTCAGGAAGTTTCCAGGCTACTAGGGAAGAAAGATACAGATATAAGGGTCTCTACCAGGGGTCCACAAACTACGGCCAGAAGGCCCCACCCATCACACATTTTTGCTTCGTGGCATGTAAAAATTATGTGAAATTCAGATTTTAGTGTCCATAATAAAGTTTTATTGGAAGCCTGCTATACCCATTCAGTACTCTTCTCAGGCTGCCTTCCTGGCTACAGCGGCCCAGTTGAGTGGCTGTGGCAGAGATACAGACCGCAAAGCCCAAAATATTTACTCTCTGCTCCTTACAGAAAAGGTCTGACGGCTCCTGTTCTGTACTCCAAGGTGGACCGCTATCTATCAATAGGAGAGGTGTTTAAAAAACGTTCTGGGAATTAAGAGAGGAAACTAACATGTATTTAACTCACAGTGAGAGGCACTAGAAGGATTTACAGGTGTGCTCTGTTTTAAGATGCATAGATGCATGATAACACAGATTTTAAAACAGATAAATTAAAAGGCAGTTATTTGCATAACAAATTTTCCTTTTCATTTTGCAAAAGGGATGCACCATGGGGTTCCTTTATAGAATGAGCCTCTATAATGTGTGCTAATATGATGCCACTTACAAGTACTCTATCCCTAATAACTTTTCAAGAACATATCCATTGTGTACAGTGAGGCTTTCCTATAATCTTTTTTTTGTTGTTCCTGGCGGGGAAGGTTTCCTACTTCAGGAAAGTAATGGAACTGACCTTGTCAGTTCAGGGCAGGGAGTAAGCGTTCAGCCATCTCATTGACTCCAGGAGGGGCTTTGCCTGACGAATAGAAAGGCTGTGGGTTCCGAATGTCCACATTATGTGAACTTAAAGTGCCCAGAGAATTTTACATTTTTAGCCAAGCTCTTCTCTTTAGCTGCCCTCAGAGGCCTTTCATGTCAACTCCTCGCTGTTCTATCACAGCATTTCAGACACAAGATAAATTAATAAAACTTAATTTGTTGTTACCATCCTGATAAAATGCTGAAGGAGGTATTTATAAAGAGCAGTGTTTTTCTCAAAAAAAAAAAAAAATAGCTTAACCGAATTATAGTGTAAACAGGTGCAAGTCACATAATATCTAAATTCGGGTTCTCCCAGGCCAAATAGGAGGTGGTGGTGCTGCGGATTGTACTTGGGACCCAGCTCCTTCCCTCTTTGTGTCCTGAGCCTGAATCTTCCAACAGCTTCGGCTTCGTGGTGTTACGCAATTGCTCTTTTTCAGAGATGCGTAAAACGGAAGCCTTGACTATTCATAGCCAACTTAGGAGGAGCCTGGTTTCTCGCCTGGTACAGTTTTGAGGGTAACTACGTGTTTCTGAGCACAACCAATTAATCTGGATTTCACATGGCGGCTCTTTTAAAAGAGCTGTCTTGCAGCTTTTGTGTTCATCCTTGGTGGTGACTGTATTTTAGAAGTAGACAAACATTCCTGGTATATAAGCCTGAATATTTTTCAGGGTTTTGTTTTGGGTGGTTTTTTTTTTTTTTTTTTTTGGTAGTAAAAGAAGTTTAAATGGAAATGCAGTGGCAGAGAAAACCGTGCCTGGGGAAGTCCTGTGCGGTGTCGCCAAATGGCACAGCAGATCTGTCACGGGGCTGCTAATGGATGTGGCACGCAGTTCGTGAAGGGGCAAAGTGAGAGAGACGCAGGGGGATGGTGAGAAGCAGAGCCAATGTTAGGGGCAGGAGCCCTGCATGGTTTGGAGGTAGGATTCCTGGACAAACCGCATAGGCAACAGGGTCGGGGTGGGCGGGGGAGGCGACTTGCCTGCCCCTGGACACGGTCACTTGTCATTCACGTTCTGTAGCCGGCAGCATTTCAGCCATTTCTGAAGCAGATCCCTGGATGGAAACACACATTTAATCCGTCCGTGAGGTTCTTTAAAGAGACATCTCTGGTCTTCTCCTCCTGAGGTCAGGAGCGCTGTAACTGCACACAGCAGCTAGAAAGCTCCATTGCATTCTTGAACTTGAGCTGGCTCCCTTTCTCCCCTGCCGCTGCCCTTGTCTCTTCTGTCTTGGAATTGTTGGTACCATGTTTTTTAATATAATATATATATTAACATATATATATATATATATATATATATAGTAGAAGGTACAGACTATAAAACGAATGGATAAACACTGAACAAAATATGTTAGTTCAGTTTTCTTTTTCCCTGGTGGTAGTTTAAAAGTTTTCAAAATTAGAACTAATGGATATAGAAAAATGGGATGTAAATTTCCATGAATTTTTATGATCAAACAGAAGACAGACCCCTGGGGCTTGCCACTGCTATTAGGGAAGCAGGGAATGGTAAATTCAAGGGGAGAAATTTGCAAAGCCTTGGTTTTGGAACGAAAATAGAACTGACTCCACTCCCCCCTGAACATCTCCCTCCTACCAAACAGCATCTGAGCAGATTTCATTTCACAAATGGAAATGGGAAATGGGAGGCACACACATTTTTTCAAAGTGATTTCATGAAGAGTGGGCCTGTTTAATTGGGTTTTTGGAGCCAGGATTAATATTATAAACTAGGGAGTTCTGTGATGTGCCCATGAAGTTGGCTTTGCCATACTACCTGCATCCTGGGAGAAGGCAGAGGAAAGAGGCACTTCTCAGAAGCCATGCTGCTTCTGCCTTGGCCTCCTCACCGAGGTAACACCCGACCAGCCTGTACCAAGCACCCAGGCTGCATCCAAGCCACACGTAACATACAAAAGATCTTCCCAAGCTCAAGGTCACATCTAGAGCATGCCTGGGATATTTTTTCAACCCTAATTTATGTGATTTTCTAATACGTTTAGCATTTGCCCTCCCTTGTCTCCATCCTGCTTATTAAGGTAAATTTGCATAGAAATGGGATCTTGGATTTCAGGACCATTCACCTGACACTTGCTCTCCTGAGGTGACCAATATCTGCTGTGGATACCATGACGGTGACCCGCAGACATCACATCTTCCCACAAACCCAAGGCAAGGGCCTTAATTAGGGGAGGCTTTCATGTTAAAGCCACAAGGTGAAGCAAATCAGCAGAAGCATTTAGCACTCACCAAGGAGGGCAGAATACTCCTTCTTGTCGAGTGGGCCATCCAAGGTCACTGTTTTAATTTGCCTTAGATGGACAGATCCTGAAGAAAGGGTACAAAAAGTATATATATGTATTTTTGTTTGGAAATAAATTTTGGATGGTGATAAAGCTCAATTAACTCTGACATTTTACTTTGGCTCCTGAAATATCTTTTCTTAATATCTATCTTCAGGATGGATAATCGTCATCTCTATAAATTGCCTTTGGATGACTAAGCAAAGGTGAAAAATCAGAGAACCAAGGCCCTTGCTGTGACCACGGTGGCAGTTGGCTTTAATCCCCCGAACTCTGCGGGCTGCCCTCTCCCACCGGCAGCCACCTTCTTCATTTACCCAAATCTTGCCCCTTGGGTGGAAATTCCCACTGAAAGTATGTTTGTGGTCCTGGTTTACTCGTTACCGAAAGCCATTGGGTGTGAGGTGACTAACCAAAAGGGTTTCAGACTTAGCCAAATTCTGATAAACATAAATGCCAAACAACAGCTTCCAAGGCTGTCCTAACAGCAAACTGTCTTAGCAGAGAATCAGAGGATTTGCGGGTCATGGAGAATAAACACCAAATCTCGGAGAGGAAAGTTGATAAAAGATGGGAGAAATCAGAAGAAAACTCAGGCTGCTTTTGGCCAGGCTACCTTTGTTGAGGATAAATTCATTCCATACAATTATTTTTTTAAGGACTATTTTTTTTATCTGTTTAGAGAGAGACACACACAGAGAGAGTGTGTGCAAGTGTGTGCACAGTGGTGGGGCAGAGGGAGAGGGAGACCCCATGCCCAGTGCTGAGCCTGACGTGGGCCTTGATCTCACGAACCTAAGATCCTGATCTGAGGAAAATCAGGAGTTGGAGGCTCAACTGACTGAGCCTCCCAGGCACCCCTATTATTAGTTGAATATTATTATCCCCACTTTACAGATGAGAAAACTGAGACCTCAAGAGGTTTAGTTATTGCACAAAATCATACATCTTGTCACCAACAAAAGCAGGACTCTTTCTTACAGACATGCTTCAGTGTGTCCTAAAAAAACCCAAAAAACAAAAACAAAAACAATCCTAAAACTCTATTTCATTTGTAGGCTAACTTTTTTATTTCACATAGGCCTCGTGTATTCCTGGGGCGGCGGGGGGAGAGTATTTTAACTTGATGCAGAAGTATCAGAATGACATTTTTCAAATTGTATTTGGCATAGAAACAAGGAGGCTGACTAAACGAGTCCCCTGCCTCCAGAACCAGAACGCGTTCCACTCTCAAGCCATGTGGAAGGACACTGCGTTCCCCACTGGCCGTCGCTGCCTAATTCTCTTAAATGATTCAGATGTAAAAGAGAAAATGGCATCTGTCTAATTAACACTGCCTGGTTAAATATAGCCGCCAAGGGACAGCCTCAGGGCGATGTTTACAGAACAGTCGTTCCAGCCCCTCGAGCCTCAAGTTAGAGATGATAGCAAGTCTTCGGGCCTTATCAACCGGAAACAGCGATGCCCCAGAAAGGGTGACAGACCAGGCAGGCAAAGGGAGATGAAAGGAAGGGGAAAGGCATTGCCGGCCTCGGCCTCCGTTCCCTGTTCCTGGGGCATGGGGACTCCGGGAAGAAGGGGAAGCACAGCCTACAGGCTTCCCTCCCGCAGCAATTCCCAGGATTTAAAAGCCCTCCCCGTGGGCCTGGGCCTTCCGCTCAGGCCTGGAGGCCTTGGGCCAGGACCCTACCACCCGCCCAGCCTGCCACACCGCCTGCCGCCCTGCTCTCTTCTCTGGCCAGAGGGCATAATGAGAATGTTACTTGTCTTCCAGCTTCACGTGGGGACATGGAAGCCATCGCCAAGTTTGACTTCACCGCCTCAGGCGAGGACGAACTGAGCTTTCACACTGGAGACGTTCTGAAGGTGGGTGCCGTGGGGCCCCTGGGGTGCTCTGGGGCATTTAGGTTACTATGATCTGGTCCCCAAGTTCACTAACAACCCATGCCCTTGTTTCTTAAGCGCTACACACAGTTCCTTTCAAAAAGAGAAGTTCACTTCCAGCAGAAGGGCTCCTTCTGGGCTCCCCACCCCCACCCCGGGATCCCGTTAGCAGGCTGGGCGGTGGACAGAAGCCACCAGCCTTGTCTTGAGATGCTTGTGGACTGGAGAGGGGAAGAAAGCCATTGAAGAGCTCTGACCCATATTCTTGTCTAAGTGCTCAGGGATCACAGGTGAGGGAACAAGTGGCCCCACCTTGCGGAGACAGGGTGGCAGGAACTCGGTGGTCAGGGAATGCAGGGAGCCTGAGTTGGACTTTGACCTTGAGCTCAATGGTGGGGGTGGGGGTGGGCATTCAGTGAGCTTTGTGAGGAACTTAACAGGAAGGTGCAGGGAGACAGCCTAGGAAAGACAGCTGGAGAGGACATGGGCCAGTAGAGGCCACGCACACCGGCCCCATGAAGGACGCCCTAGAACTTGCCTAACACCCACACTTGAGCTGTAGTGGCTGCTTGGAGGGCTGTAGAGGCCTTGGACTTCCACATTCCACGCACCGTACTGACAGGCTCAAGTCCTACATCTTAGGCCCTGTTTGGAGCAAAACACAAACCCTTACACAGGCCCTTTGAGGATTCTGTGATGTCCGTGCCCCCCCCCCCACCTGGCCTCAGAGCACCCCCAGAAATCCCGACCCCTGGTCCTCAGCAGCCCACTTGGGCCTTCTCAGACTGCACAGCAGCACTGAGGCCAGGCTCTCCATGACGAAGTTCACTTGCTGTAGAGGGAACCTTGGCAGAACGGGACAGAGTGACTCAGAAAGTGTCCCTGGAGCACAGACCAGGTAGGAGGACTTGGTTTGGAACTTGAACACCCCCGGGACTCATCCTTCTAACTGTGGTCACCTTGCAAAGATCTAGTAATGTAATTGTGAAGAGGGTGTCTTCAGTGCTGGAGCTTCTCAAGGTCAAAGTGTTACCTGGGCCACTGACCCAAGAAAAGGTGACCTTCACGTCTGTGGGATCTTACCAAGGTCACAGAGGGTGACCTCTCTGTCTCATGGTGAACAGCCCCTCCCTTCTCTATGGGATATTGTGACCATGGGATTATCAACCACTATAGAGTGTCCTCACTCTAGGGGCCAGGGGCCAACCCCACCCCTCATCTCCCATTGCAAACAGAACCTAATATCTGGCTCAAAGGTTTCCTATTCCTCAGAAAAGGAAAAGGGGGGAAAAAAAACTTTCCTCAACTCTGCTTCTCAGTCTACCTCCCGATTTCGTTCCTCTCCTTCGCTAGTAACACTGGGAGAAGTTCTCTGTGCTGGTACCTCCACTTCCTCCGTTCCCATTTACTCCACTGGAACTTTCTGGAATCTGCCTGTTACCCCCAACACTCTCTGTAAGCCCACCAGTGACCTCTCTTTTTTTTTAATATATATATATTTTTAAGATTTTATTTATTTTTTTGGACAGAGACACAGCAAGAGAGGGAACACAAGCAGGGGGAGTGGGAGAGGGAGAATAGGCTTCCGGTGGAGCAGAGAGCTCTATGTGGGGCTCGATCCCAGGACCCTGGGATCATGACCTGAGCTGAAGGCAGAGGCTTTAACCCACTGAGCCACCCAGGCTTTAACCCACTGAGCCACCCAGTCCTTAATGTGGACTGTAATGACCTTACTGGAGCATCTGTGGAATTTGACACTGTTAACTGTCCCTCTTCTGGATCTGAATGGGGTTCAGCCTCTCTCCTAAACATGCACTCTGCCCTGACTATTTTTCTTTCTTGAGATCTCTTAAGCAATCCCCTTCTTCACAAGAGAGTGATCTGATGAAGTAAAAAGCAGGAGTTTAGAACTGGTAAATCTGAGTTTGAATCCCTGCTGACTAGCTGTGTGTCCTTGGGTCAGTCTCTTACCTCCTCTGAGCTTCACTGTCTTTATCTGTAAGTGGAGACCATATCTATTTTTCAGGGTTCTGGAAGGGATTAGAGGTAATGGCCCCAGCTCAAAGTGGATGTTTCATAAACAGTTGCCGTTATTTCAACATTACTCATTCCTGCTGCCAGTCAGACCATTGCCACAGCCCCTGGACTAACTTCATCCCCTGCTGTCTCTTATTCCTTCAACATACTGCTCTCAGGAGGATCTTTCTGGAAGACAAATCAGGTCAGATTACTTCCTTACTCAAAAGCATTCAGTGGTTCTCCATTACCAACTGACTGAAATTCAAGCCACCTTGTCCCAACCTCCTCTCTAACCTCACCAAGCTCTTGCCCATGAACGTGCACATATATGCACACCCATGCACACACTTCTAACTGTGGTCACCTTGGAAAGATCTAGTAATGTAATTGTGCATACTCACAATTGTACATACACATGTACATACACACCTTTGTGTGTGCAATGCCCCAGGTCACACTGCCATATACACACTGTGCTGTGTCAGGTTCTCCCTGTGCTCCGAATGCCTCTTTCCTGTACACACGTATTTGACCATGCCTGGGAAGCCTCACTCCCTCTGCTCTCCCGATGGCTCCAGCAAAATTAATCACTCCCGCTTCAGCTCTCGCACAGCGTTGTACACGCACACCTCATTCAAGGCACTGACGATCTCCGCTCCCATGAGCGTTATCCACGAGCAGCCATGCCCTTGCGCACCCTCTACACCCGTCTCTCATCACAGCCCTTACCCTGCGGGATCCTGACTGCTGGCTCCGCCCGTGTCCAAACCAACAGATTGTTGACCCTCCCTAACATTTGATGAGTGAATGAGTGGTTGATTCCTCCACTGGTCTGTGAGCTCCCTGAGAGCAGAGCCATGCCCGGTTCATCTCTGTGTGTTCACAGCAGCGCCCCACACAAGTCCCGGCCCCAAACAGGTGCTCGGTGCCAACGGCTTGAATTGTTAAACTGCGTTTCTGCAGGCTCGTGTAGAAGTCCATCAGAAGGGCAGACCTCTCCTTCTTTTCAAATTCTGTCCCTTGCCACTTAGCGGTGGAAAGGAAAGTGGAGAGGGGCCTGTTGGCTGAGCCCCACCGCGGTTCTGCATCGTGGTGGCTAGTGCTGTGCCTGTGGGTCTCTCCGAGCCACCGCAACCCTACTCCGCCACTCCAGAGATGGGTCACAAGCCCCAAGATCTTGCAAGTGCTTCCAAAGGCGGCTCTTGACTGCCCCAGTAATCTACTCCTGGGATCTCTTTCCTCCTAGGCTTTTCCTGCTAAAAGACTAAACAGACTTTCTCACTAGAAGGCACAAACAATGTCTGAGTAGCTCACCACCAGCCCACCCACTCCAGACTGTGACTTCCCCAGGACAAAGCCCTCAGCTTATTCATATCTGTATTCCCAGCACCTAAGTGCAAACAGCAGGTGCTCACTAGATGACAGGATGGTGAACAAGATGGTGGACGGGGAACTCCAGCCAGATAACTCGATCCCGCTTCTCCTGTGAGAGACACGTTTGACATCAGGAGCTGGAGGTTTCATGTTCGTGCCTCAACTCCACCCCCCACCCCATCCCAGACCTGTAGCTACACGCAGCACCCGACTTGCATTTCCCTCTGAAATTGGCCGGTCGTTTTTAAAAAATGTCTCTTGACCCAGTCCCTTTCTACCTGCTTCTGTAACGTGTCCAGCTCAACTCCATTTCTTCCTACTGAAACAGTGACCTGAAAGCTGTTAGAGTTAATCGAACGTCAATTAACTTCAATACTTCAGATTTCTGCTCTGCCTCTAAGAGCTATAATTCCATCCAATTTTAAAAAATTCTCCCAACTGTACATTTTGTCCTCTTCCCCCGTCTAACTTATTCTCAGGCCATGTAACCCAGAAAATTATGCTCGTAAGCAACATTATAAAAATTAAGACACCGTAAGGTGAAGTCTAAAACCTCATGTGCTCAGACTGAACCCCTTGCTTAGGTTTTCATGATGGGGACAAGAGATAGGGGGAACCGAATAGGCAGAGAGATGAGAAGAACAGGAAGTATGGGGCCCTGGGCCGGCAGCGGCAGGAAGAAACCACCTCCCCCCAGACACTCTTCTTTGCCGAAAATGAGATTCTTTTAAAACCTTGCCTTCTATACACCATAAAAAGCCTGTAAATTCACCTCTCTGGGAACACGATCTCAGGCAGACGGAGCACCAGGTGGTGGGAGAAATGGCCGGCATTGTGGGATAATCTTTCAGTTGCTACAGGAGGTAGATGGGTATGAGCCACAATTACTAAAATTACAGCTGGTTTCAGGTTGGAGAACTAAGTTACAAAGTTGGTTCTTACCGTGATGAGGCAATTTCCGATTGGCCTCTTTTATCCCTGCTCACCTTATACTTGACATTGGCTACACAGCCCAAACATCTCACTCCTGTGTGACGGGAGAAAGGAATTCCAAAGCCATATATTGGTGGGGGGGCGGTGAAGGCATGGAGTGAAATGTCCTTGTGTTCTTTGTGTGCCAAGTTTCCTAGTTCTTTTTCTGACCTAGATTTTCTGCTCCCCACCCCACTCTACCCACCTCGGCATACACATCCCACGTGTCCTTAGTGATACCAGCAGTCACATTTGATGTTAGAAACTATAAAGTTTTCTGTCCTCAGCAATTCTAGAACCCAAATATGGGACACACTTTTATTTCTTCAGAACAAGTGATTAAATTCAAAACATGCACATATAATACTTTAAAGAACTTATAAACCCTACCATGTCCTTCAGAGCTGGAGTCCTCCCTCCTGAGAATACCACATTTTGCAGAATTGTGTTTTTAAAAACAGCGTACCCTTTCTGAAGGACTTCGAGGTCCCAGGCCTCACCTGATCCTCGCATCAGCTCTGTGAGGGGTTAGCTGGTTGTTACTGGCCCCATTTTTCAGGGGGCTCGTTGACTTGTCGAAGGTCATACAGCTGGTGACAGAGCCTAGCTAGAAACTAGGTTTTCTCATTCCAAGCTCAGAGTGCTGGCCCCTTTCTTCCACCTCGGGGTGACATTAGAAATATCAGTTAGTGAGCTCTCGTCATTTCTTCCCGTCTCTGGAAGAGAAAAATCTGTGGGACCCGGACTTCAACTCCACCTGCTTTAGGATGACTCTCCAATCCCAAACGCCAGCCCCAACATCTCTGCTGAGTCCAGACACACACCTTCAGCTGCTCCCCGAGCTTTTCTTCTCAGACGGTCCCAGGGGCAACTTGGATTCACCCATGTGCAGTCTGAGGCCCATGAGCCCTTCTTCAGACCCACTCCTCCTCCTGTACTTTCTATTTTAGCCAAGGTATCACCACCCACTTAGTCTCCCAAGGCTGAAATCCGGAGCCCTCCCAGAATCCCTTTCTCCCTTGGTTCGGAAAACAGTCATGCAATCCTGCACACTTTGCTTCCAGGTTCCTTTAAAAGAGCCCCTCGCCTCTCGCCAGCATGACTACCCTGCCTTCCTAGACCTCCCCCTGCAGTCTGTCTTCGTGCTCGGGCATAGAACTCTTTCTGGGCTCTAGTTCTTACTGTGTTCTTTCCCTTTCCTTCTGAGCCTTTAGCGGCTCCCCATACATTTCAAGATAAAAGTTCAGACTTTTCTACGTGGGTCACATGGCCTTGTGCCTCTGCTCTCCCCTGGCTCTGCCCCCAGGGACCACAGTCTCAACGCCCGCCAGGCCTAGGCCTTTCGTTCCCAGAATGCACCCCACTTCCTCCCATCCCAGAAGTTCCTGCACCAGCAGACTTAGCCTGGGTTAATTCCTTTCGTCTCCAAGCCTCTCCTCCAGGCAGTCTTCCCTACCCATTTCTGCTTTCTCCTTCAGCATAGCACTTCCATCCAATTAAGGCATTGTCAGCTGCAAGAAGCAGAAACTTGAATACGGCTGAGCCAACCTGCAGGTTGATCACTTCTCACACAAAGTCCAGAAGGAGGAGGGCTCCCGCGTAGCTCACCGGGGTTCAATGACATCGCCGAGCTTCTTTTCATCGCTTGGCTCCGCCATCTCCATTCTTGTTCAAGTCCATGCCACAGACTTTAGAAACATTCTCAGTGGAGGTTCGGGGCAAACATTTGTCTTTTAATAGTGAAACATTTTCTGAAATAACCAGAAGCCACACAGAGCCACATAGACTCATATGAGTAATCAAGGGAAGCGATAACATTTGGGGTCACAGTCAACGAAGGACCATATAATCAGGAGACAGAACTTCTGGCTTTGCTCGGGATCTGGCACTAAGAGTAAGTTTAGAAAAGGCATCCCAAGTATCTTGAGTTACGTCCAAATTGTTTGTGAAACACATGGAGTGTGAACACAAAAAGTTACTGTTTTCAAAGCTGGCCCCACTGGATGTTTTAAGTTTTAATTGGCTTATTTAAAGAAATAAGAAAATATTACATTTTTTTAAAGGTCCTTGGTTACCTGGCAGAGAAGAAGAAATCATGGGGTGGCCACTCCTGCCTTCCCAGCATTGGCTCAAATGAGGAGCATCGGGGGCTGAGATCTGGGACCCATGAATTTCCAGAATATGCAGAGAATCCCCCGAGGGCTGAGTCGGGGAGTCCACACCATGGTGGGGTTCCATGTGTGGGCGGAACCCATGGTCAGAAATGCTCGGGGTCAAAGAAGCCAAATTCCAGAGAGAAACCTGTTGCCCCCTGACTGGAGTGCCTGTGTGGTTCTCTTGGCCTTTTTTCCTCTAAATCTGAAAGGGTGTTTTTCACCCTGCAGCCCCCCCCCCTTTTTTTTTTTGCTTTGTGTCCTCCCTACAGTCTCTATTTCCTTCTCTTCTGTGTAGATCTTAAGTAACCAACAGGAGTGGTTCAAGGCGGAGCTCGGGAGCCAAGAAGGATATGTGCCCAAGAATTTTATAGACATCCAGTTTCCTGAGTAAGTATTTCCAGCCCGCTGACAGGGGCCTACCCACACACACTCCCCTGACTTTTTCAGCAGTCACTAAAATTATCTATGCATACCCAAGATACTGTCAAAACTGGTTGCCTCTGGAGAGGGAACCACGCCTCTGAAGGCCACGGTGGGAGGGAGATTTGCATTTCGCTGCATTCCCTTTTGAATCTTACACCATGCGCACGGATCACCTATTTTAGGTTTTATAAGCCAAACTCATCTATAATTGCAATCACAGGGTTTCCACGAGTTCCATCAGGGGCGCTGTTGGCCACCCCACGCCCAGATTTGTCCTTGTGGGCATGTCCGCATTACCTCCCAAGGTCTTCATCCTCATCAGGGATCCCAAATAGCTCCCTGCCTTCTCTACAATGGTTTAGAGAAGATCTCAGATCTCAGATCCCTGAGAACCATTGGCGGGGAGAGGAAATTCCTTTCATCAAGAGGAAAAAGGAAAATAGGGGTTGCGTCTCGTTTGTCTCAAGAACTGACCACAAGGGTTAGATAGAAATCTAATCTCCGAGAGTCACTGTCTGGCTCAAAAGAGCGCAGGTCTGTCAGAAACCCAAAGTGGTCTTGGTGACTCTGGTCAGGTGCAGGAGCGTCGCTCACCGTGAACCAGGGCCGGCCACTGAACCAGCAGAACGACCACCGACCTCAACCCTTGAGGCTGCCCTGTGATCTTCTACTTTTGTTAAAGATTTTATTTATTTGAGAGAGAGAGAGAGAGAGAAGCATGAGCAGGGGAAGGGAGAAGAGGAACACCCCGCCAGTAAGGGAGCCCAGTGCGGGACTCGATCCCAGGAGATCATGACCTGAGGGGAAGGCAGACACTTAACCAACTAAGCCACCCAGAGGCCCTTCTAGAAGACTACCTGCCACCCTCTTGCTCCTCAGACCTCCAGCCCCTCCCCCACAGCCCTCGAGGCTCGGGGCTCTTGCTTCTGGGATCACTGGGACAGAGGAAGCCACCAGAAAAGCCCCTCTACCCCAACCCCCCGCTGACTCACTGCATCCACCCACCTCCTGCAACTGCGCCCAGACAAGGATGCCTTTCCTGCAGCTGTTTGGAAAGAATCGTCTGCTGCTAGCAGAAACTCCTCCTCCCTCTCTCGCACATCAGTTCTCTGTCTCTCTCCTGGGTCATTCCCTTCAGCAAAGATGCTGCAGTTTCTCCCATCTTCCTCCCAAAACCCCCCAAAACCCAAAATTCGTGATCCCAAGTCCCCTTGCAGTTACCACTGTCCTTCCTCTGGAGACTCGTCTGCCCTCTCATCTCTAACTCCTCCCCACCCCCTGAAGTCTTTTTATCGCGGTCTCAGTGGGCTCTGGGGCCCGCTGGCGGGTTCTGGGGTCTCTGCAGGATAGGACGGAAGCTCCCCAAGGGCAGGCCTTCCTGTCTGCTCTGCTCACCGCTGCGTCCCCCGCTCCCAGCAGAAGGCCAGCACGTAGTAGGTATTTGGTAAAAAAACAGTTGAATGAATGAGTGAGTAGCTTTGGAATGATGGGTGAAAATATACCCCTGCCTACCCGTTTAAAAAGTAGTGTGTGGACATTTTCGCCCGTTTTAAAGTCACGTATCAAACTCCGATTCGAGGACAAATGTGTATTTGGGTTAGTGATAAATGTGTATTTGTCCTCGAATCGTCTGGAAAATTCAAGACCATCCCCTAACCACTCGCTGCCTCGTCCAAAATCTTTCCTTCGAGGTATGGCTGCTGTGGAGCAGGCCCTGTTCCTTTCTCCAGCCCCATTACACTCCCTATGCAAGGCAAGCTGTGGTGGTCGCTTGTCCAGCGCTGTGGCCAAGCATGGCAGACACTCTGATAGGATCTCCAGGCAGCTGGCGGCCGGAAACCCTCTACTTCGGGCCCCTCACGGCCCAACCACACTTCCCCTGCAGGGTCCAGTCTGGAATAAGGACATCCCTCCTGCCACTCCTATCTGCAGGTCAGGTTCCCAAATTCTAGAGAGCACAGGGACTGCTTACAAAGGACTCTGAAGCGTGTCAGACCTTCACCCTAAAGGGACGGACAGACTAGGGGCAGCCCTTGAGCAGCCACCTTGGAGGAAAGGGACCCGTCCCAGGCAGCACTGCTGAGTGATAGCAAACACTCATTTTTGCTCTGTGGCTGAGAGGTTTCTGGTTCCCTGCCCTCAGGCCGTAGCCTCTGTTTGCATGCAGGCTCTGCCACCTGCTATAGCACTGCAGGCTGCCACCCCAACTGTCCCTGGAAAAAGGAGTTTCTTCTCCATTCCTTCTTTTCCACAGTAAAGATGACCTTCCTGGATTTGGGGGAGCTCCCAGGAGCTGGCTGCGTAGACGCTGCTCTCTGGCGGCTGCTAGCCTGGCTCCACGCCACCCAGATCCCCAGGGTCCCCAGGGTCCCTGGGCTCCGAGGGGGCCCACTGAGCTCTCTGCCTGGGCGTGAGCCCAAGGCTTCCCGGCTCCGGCCCCCCAGCACCCAAAGGGGTTCCTGTCGTCCTGGTGCGTCATCTGTCCCTGCAGATCTTTCCTAGTGACATCCCTCACAGGGCTGCCAGCAGGAGGCTGCTTCCCGCAGTAAGTCACTCCCACGCTGTCCCATTTTGGTGCAGTGGCACATTTCCATGATTCAGGTTTTCCGAGCTAGAGAGAGGCTTCTCCTAGAGGGAAGGAACAAAGGGGAGCGCATCAGGGGAACACTCAGTTGCTTTGCCTGGAAGCTGCCCGGCCCCTCCTCTCTTTCTGTCCGCACGCTACTGACCAGAGTCCCCAGCCTCCGTCCATTTGGGTCATCGCTTCTCCCCCTCCCCTTCCAACCACCCCAGCATCTCACAAGATTCTTTGATTTTGTCTCATCCCATAGATGGTTTCATGAAGGTCTCTCACGACACCAGGCAGAGAACCTACTTATGGGCAAGGAGATTGGTTTCTTCATCATTCGGGCCAGCCAGAGCTCCCCAGGGGACTTCTCCATCTCCGTCAGGTACTCACCATTCCCAACCCAGACTGCTAAGGCCATGGGGTGACCTCTTGAATGTGACCTGTTGCTCAGGGACGTGGTGGCCAAGGGGTCCAGGCGTCATATCAACTGGGATGCCATATATGTTCCTCTGCCTCCTCCTCTAGCCAAAGTGCTTCTGGAAGGACAGGATCCTAATTTATTTCACCTTTGTGCCTTTTCCAGTACCTTGCACTCAGCAGGCATTCAGGGACGTGCATTCTGTGCAGGGACGTGGGGCAGGAGAAGGAGGAATTCCCAGCTGTCCACATCTCTCTTGGGGTTTAAATCTAAACCTTTTCTTCCACTACTGATATGTGTCTGAAGAAGGCGCAGAGGAAAATTAAAATCCCAAGTCATTGTTGTAGGCGGTTGCATAAAAGAAGGGCCAGCTCAGCACACCGTAATGCAGCACACTGACAGCGACACATCCGAGCCGAGGAGGGCTGGGCCGAGGGACCGGAGCAGCAAAATCTCACTAACATGCAGCACCCGGGAGGAAATGAGTCAGTCCGGGCATAAACATGACACAGCCCCGCGCTCAGAAACCCCAAGTCTGAGCGCACTGCGTGTGGTCAGCATGTCTGGGATCATGAGTCACCCATCAGGCAGGGTGACCACATGTGAAAGTGCACAAGTTAATGCTGATATCTGTGCAGGAGGAGACGTGACCACCTGTACAGTGGAACCTCCTGTCAAGTTCATTGACAGGAAATGTTGGTCTGGATCATTCAGTGCACATTGAAAGGCATATAGCTTCAGTGGTTTAGGTGCCTAAATCCACTCTCGGGTAATGAACGGAGGGCACTTCACCATTTTAAACAGCTATTTTAAGGAATAGGTAGGGAGGACTTAGGAATAAGGGGTCAACAATTTGTATGCACGTGTGCCTCCACAGGGCTCAAAAATAGCTTGTTCTCATTAGCATTGCCCTTGCAGTATTGCTTAAAATCTTAATTTTCCTTAACTAAAACTTTTTTTTTTTTTTTCACAGCTTAGGCAACAGGAAATTTTAGCTCAGGCCAATATTGAAGTGTCACAAATTCTAAATTTGTTAGGTCTTAATGCAATTTTGCTCTATTAATAAATCTTACAGTCAAACCTCTCTTAAGGATTCTGATTACAGATTGGACCAGGTAAGTGGTTATGTTGAAGGGCATCTCTTGGTGCCTCTGGTTTGCGTGAAGTGTACTGTGGCTTTTTACCTAGGAATCGTGGGTTGTATTTCCTCCAGTAAGGTGCATTCTCCAAAATGATCAGCCTTGACTTCTGCCACAGTCTCTTACAGAAGCTTGCAGCTTCTTGTGATTATTACCATAATTGTTACTACATCTTATGCAGAAATGTAGCTTAATATATTCCAAAGCAAATCATTTTTATTTATTTATACATCTGCCTTCTGTCATGCAAAGATAATTAAGAGCTAATTGTGGTTCTATCACTTAGCATTTGTTAAGGGTCTGAAACACTAGATTTTAGAGGCTAGAGCCCTGAGTTATATCCTTTTTTCTGCCTCTCTTAGAACTTGAGACAATGGTGCAGCCACTCTCTCTCTCCATGGGTCCAGAGGGTTGGCTGCAAGCCTGACATCCATCCTCTCAGCTCATGGGGGGCGGGGGGTTTAATGTTTCTCACTCTGAGTTCTTTGACTAAGAGATGGTGGATGAATAATTATATCACAAGAATATTTCCTCCTCCACACACAGATGTGAGGAGTAATGACTATGAATTAAGCCATGTGTTGTTAGAGCGAAGGAAGCATCTGTTAGTGGCCAACACTGAGGAGAAGACCACACAGTGATTGCAGAGTGTCAGTTCCTGGCCCAGAGCAGTCAAGCAGAGGTCCCCATATGGGTTCACCTGGCCATGAACAGAGCCTAGCTCACAAGATGAGACTGAAGATCAATCAAAATTCCTGTCCCCTCTGAACACGAACCACTGAGTCCATCCTTAAGAAACCTGCACTAATCTTCAGAGGTATCTTCACTCCCCAACTCTCCTTAAATTCTTGACCTTTCTGTTGGATCAGGCAATTGGTATCATTGGTTTATTTTTAGATAGAAATGTATGTCTGTTTGACGAATAAACTTGACATTGAAAAGAGAATGCCTTGGTGATGGGGAAAGACTGGAGCTATTAGTAAAGGCCAAGCTCTCCCTTTCCAGATGAGTAACATCCAATTTCTCCATCCCTGATAGAAATATTTCCCATCACTATGATTCCAGCTGTTGTCAAAAGGTACCGAAAGAACTTGGCACGTGTACATGGTATGACAGGCTCAATTCACTGGACTGGAATCAGAGAGCCGGGGTTCTCACCTCAGCTCTGCCAATCACTCACAGTGACCTTGGCCAAGCCCCTCCACCAATTGGAGCCTCAGCATCCTCATGGGTAACATGGAGACAGGACTAAACAACCTCAGAGGTCCTTTTCTTTTTCTTTTTCTATTTTTTAATTTATTTGACAGACAGAGATCACAAGTAGGCAGAGAGGCAGGCAGAGAGAGAGGAGGAAGCAGACTCCCTGCTGAGCAGAGAGCCCAGTGCGGGGCTCGATCCCAGGACCCTGGGATCATGACCTGAGCTGAAGACAGAGGCTTAACCCACTGAGCCACCCAGGCGCCCCATCAGAGGTCCTTTTCAATCAAAACACTGCATGGCTGTATAACACTTTTCTCCCCAAAGGTTCGAAATACTTTGTAACTTTATTTATGCAAAACATAAACCAAGACCAAGAGATCTCCATTAAGTAGAGAACCAAGTGCGACAAATTTCTCAAGATAGTCTCTTACTATCCAGAGCTAGTTTATGGGCTTAAAAGAACTGGTTCAATGTATTTCTGATAATGGAAAGATAACAGGGGTGAAAAACCTCTCCCCTTCAAGCCTTGGTGGAGTCCTTGGCGTCGTACAGGACGCAAGCAAGGCCACGTTTCAAACAAACATTGTAAAAAGTCCTTGACCTGGTCATTGTTGAAGTGCTCGGACATTTTTTTTTCTTATAAAAGGTTGGCTCCAGTGTCAGAAGACAGATTATCTTCTGCTGATGTAGAAATCCCTTCTAATGCTGCCCGTGTCCTGAGCAGTCCCTTGCACCAATCTCCCCCTGAGAGTTTGACTGAGCCAGCACCCCCGCCCTGTGATGGGCAGGCACTCCACATCCCCTTTCCTGCCCCAGAAGAACTCCAGCAACCCTGGATGCAGTCAGCCCTGGGCATGGGAACATTGTCACCATGTAATATACAATTTGGATTCACCCTGATCTCTAGGCATGAAGATGACGTTCAGCACTTCAAAGTCATGAGAGACAACAAGGGTAATTACTTCCTGTGGACAGAGAAGTTTCCATCTCTAAATAAGCTGGTGGACTACTACAGGACGACTTCCATCTCCAAACAGAAGCAGATCTTTCTGAGGGATAGAACCCGAGAGGATCAGGTATGCCTCAGGTCCCGATCATCCCCAGTCCACAGATTTTAGACAACAGGAGTCCTATGTGACCCATCGAGACAACACATTCGATGAGCCTTTCCTCTGAGGATTCTGGAAGAAAGAATAAGTCTGAAGTCAGACCTCAATTTAAACCATCTCATAACACTTCCCAACCATGTGATTTGGGAAAGTTGTCTGATCCTCAGTTTCCTGATCCATAAAACTGGAATGATGGTGACAGCTAGCTCGTAGATGGTGGTGAAGGTTAGAGGATACCACGTAAGCCCCTTCCCTGACATCGCTCCTAACAGTGCTACAAGCACGTCCCAAACATTAGCTCTTCATTGTGGGTGCTTTGTTTTATTCGCATAGATAGTACTACATCACAGTTCCAGCCTAGCCTAGGAGTTGCCCAAAGATGAAGGCCAGGGGCCCACACATGGGGAGGTAGGAGAGCCGCCTAGAGTCTGGGACTAAGGCGGCAGGTAGAGCTTTGTCAGAGAAAGGGAGGCTGGGGGTGTTGGAGAAAAAAACTGGATCTGGAATGCTTGCTCTTGGAATGGTGTGGAATATAGAGTACTATTTTACTAGAAAATGCATCAGACACACCTAACTTTTTTATTTAAAGATTTATTTATTTATTTTAGAGAAAGAGAGAAAGAGCACTCAAGAGCAGGCAGAAGGACAGGGGAGGGGGAGAGAACCTCAAGCAGACAATCTTGAGTTGAGCACGGAGCCTGACACAGGGCTGGAACCCATGACCCTGAGATCATGACCTGAGCTGAAACCAAGAGTCAGACACTTAACCAACCGAGCCACCCAGGCACCCTCAGACGAACCTAACTTTAAAGATTTTATTTATTTATTTGACACACAGAGAGAGAGATCACGAGCAGGCAGAGAGAAAGGAGGAAGCAGGCTCCCCGCTGAGCAGAGAGCCCAATGTGGGGCTCGATCCGAGGATGCTGAGACCATGACCTGAGCCGAAGGCAGAGGCTCAACCCACTGAACCTAACTTTAAATCCTAATTTCATCACTAACTATCCTTATTACCTAGCCAAGTTAAGAAACCTTTCTGAGTATCAGATTTCTCATCTGGAGAATGGAGAGAATATAATACTTCCCTCACTGGGCTGTTGTAAGGATTAAATGAGATAATACAGTGATAGCACATGCCTTAGAGTCTGGACAAGAGTAGGCACCAAGGAAATGCTAACTTGCTTCCCATTAGAAAATGCACATGCACACAACGTATAAAATACCTTCCAAAGGAAACAACATCATTGTAAGAAAGAAATGGGTATTCTAGGAAGAAGCATTTCTGGAGTAGTTAAAACAGTTGAAATCCCTGGAATGAGTTATTTGAAAGGCTTTGAGGCTTTCAAAGCAACAGGTGCTCTGGGGGAAGTGGAGAAAACCATCTCAGGCAACTGGTTGATTGTAAGCCTAAGAAGGGACAGTCCTAGGAGAAAAGGGTGTCCCAGCAAGGGCACGTCAGAGTTCAGAAAGAAAAACAAAGGTTTACTGAGACTTTGTGAATTATTTAAACCAAGAAACAGAGGTATTAATTTACCAGGATGTGCATGTAGAGAAAAGAGGGGTAGCCTAAGATGCATTAAACTGAATGAAATGAGTTCATATTTGTAAAGCACTTCGAGCAGCACCTGGCATGTACGAAGCCCAGGCCCTGGGTAGTTGTTTATGAAATAAAAATAACAAGAAATTACCTCTGAGTCACAAGGTTGTGGTACCATTAAGCAGAACGGCCGTGCTCCTTCCCAGCACGTGCCCAGCGCCAGGCCTGGTTTCCATGGTGCCGCAAGAGGGCGGGGGGCCCTATCACCAGGCGATAAATGACAGTTCAAAATCAGGCAGAGTCAATGGCAGAGCTTATGGGGAGGGGAGGGTGTCTGGCGGTGTGGCAACACGCGATAAGGAGGAGTGGCATTGTGTCAGTAAGATAGAATATTGCAGGTTGATTACAGAGAGGGAAACAAGCCCGCTGGGTAGGGGCTCAATGGGTAGCATGTGGAAAAGTGAACCAGAGGAGCCCGAGTCCCCAACCCAGGAGAACCTGAGAAACTGGAGACCATTTTTGAAACCATGAGGGTCCAAACCATGGGCTCTCTTGAGGCTGCCCGCGTGCCGGCAGCTGTTTGTGGGAGAGGTCGTGGGCAAAGTCTGGAAACAGCAGGCAGCAAGGGGGGGCGGGGCTGGGGGGCCGGGAGATGCGCAAGGGGGACGGATCTCCATCATCTTCATCATCTTTTCCCAGGGTCACCGGGGCAACAGCCTGGACCGAAGGCCCCAGGGAGGCCCACACCTCAGTGGGGCTGTGGGAGAAGAAATGCGGCCTTCCATGATCCGGAAGCTGTCGGACCACCCGGCACCGCCTCCCTCGCAGTACTCCCCGGCACCCCCGGCCCAGCAGCACCGCTATCTGCAGCACCCCCACTTCCACCAGGTACAGCAGAGGAATGACGTGGGCACCGTGAGGTAGGGAAGATGCTCTCCTCCCCCACCCTGGGGCTCGGGCCACCCTGTCCCCACGGGCACGGAGCGTGTGAAAATCCCCCACAACACCAGATGCAAACAGAGTGAACAAAGGCTTGGGGACTGTCGTGGTCCTGGGACCGTGGGGAGGAGTGTCTCGGGCCCTGCCCAGCCTCGTGAGGACTCACAGAGTTCATAACGGAGACCCGGGACCTTACAACTGGCAGAAATATGATAATATGATATGGGAACTGCTCTTGGCAAAGAAGGCCCTGTGAATTCATTGGTTCCCTGCCTGAACACACACACACAAACACACACACACACACACACACACACACGTGCGCGCGCGCGCGCGCACACTCCTACCCTGAGGATTCAGTGAACCATTGTTTCATTTCCCTGTCAGCGCAGTTCCAGATCTATCCGTGCCCCCTAACCCATCTGGCTGTGGAGAGCCACGAGAAAAACGGATTAACACCCACAATAGAGCCCCGCTTGCTTATTTCCTTACTCCCTGCTTTGTTCCAGATGGGGTTTGGGGCCGCTTACCGAGATGGACAACACAGCCAGATAACATTGATCCTAAATTCCCTAGTAGGGCACACAAAGCCCTTTGTAGGCTGCCTGTATCTGCTTCCCCAGCCTCATCTGCTGCTGCCTCCCCCTAAACCACCCCCACGCCCCACCCTCCCCACTCCCTGAGCAAAGACACACTCCAGCAACTCTGCACTATCTTTAGTTACCAGAATGGTCTGTGTGTTTTCTCTCATGACCTGGCGGCATTTTATATCCTCTTTCCTCTGCCTAAAATGCCCTTTGCTGGCTGATCCTTCTCCTCTAAAGCTAGAGTTCAAGTGTCACCTCCTCTAGGAAGCCTTCTCTGATTACCCTGGCAGACTTAGACATTCTCTCAGCTCAGTTATCACTTAAATGTGTGTAGTTCCCCGTCTAAACCGACAATCCCCAAAGACAAAGACCTTTTCTTTCCAGCTACATATCCCCAGTGACTAGGACGGTAGCAGACACATGGTCGGCGCCTGATAAATACTCTTTGAGTGAATGAAATCTGGCATCGTCTTCACAATCGAAGGTCCCTGTGCCATCCTCCACCGCCCCTGCCCCCAACACCTGGGTTTATTGTCACCAGCAGCAAGTATCCTTGGAGCACTGGCTGTGTCTGTGGCATCTGAGCAAGGCGCCGGGGGGCCTGACAGGGACATGGTATGGTGACTGGTCCTCTGTGACATGTGTTCCCAGGACCGCCGAGGAGGCAGCCTTGACATAAACGATGGGCACTGTGGCATGGGCGCGGGCAGCGAAATGAACACCGCCCTCATGCACCGGAGACACACGGACCCCGTGCAGCTCCAAGTGGCCGGGGTACGTAGGCTTTCCCTCCCTGGGCTCCATGAGGGTGGCCAGAGGGGCACTTAGAGCAGGGGCTGGTCCTCCCGGAGAGAAGCAAGCTGCTCAGAGCTCCGAGTGGAGGCGGTGGGCGCTCCTGGGAGGAGGAGGAGTTCTGGGGCCCAGCCGAGCCTGCTTGTTGTCCTGTCCCGCCACCGGGCCGTGTCCTCACCTCGCGTTTCGGCTCCAGCTTGGGCTGTAGCGGACGTGAGCTGTTGCCCTTTTCCTGGCGCTGCATCTCCCTGGGTGGCCGTAACACGGGCACTGTTCGCTTGGGCATGCTGCCATCCTTTCTGTCACCTGGAGAGAGTCAAAAGACCCGCATAGACGCCCAGGCAGTAGCTGTCAAGGATGCTCCTGGGGCCTGGGAGACTAACTGCTCTGGCGGTGGAAGTCCTGAGTGCGGAGCGCGACTAAGGTGGGCTCTGCTGAGGTCAGGCCTGGGGCTGGGCTGCGGGGTCTGCTTTCTGTCCTCGCCGAGGTCTTGGTCTCAGTGTGGGAGCCGGCAGGACCCTCCTGCGAGACAGCGGCTCGGAGGGCCAGCACCCCCCACCACGGCTCAGCGGGACCCCCTCTGTGCTTCCCCCAACAGCGAGTGCGGTGGGCCCGGGCGCTCTATGACTTCGAGGCCCTCGAGGACGACGAGCTGGGCTTCCGCTGCGGAGAGGTGGTCGAGGTCCTGGACAGCTCCAACCCGTCCTGGTGGACCGGCCGCCTGCACAACAAACTGGGCCTCTTCCCCGCCAACTACGTGGCACCCATGATCCGATGAGGCCCTTCCCGGGGCGTCAGAGGCTGTCATCGGAAGCTGCCTGCGGGAGAGGGGCAAGGAAGAGAAGCCGGGGCCATCTACACATACGCACACGGGTGCGCGCGCACGCACACACCTCTGCCTGTGTGCGCGCGCATTTTCTAGTAGTAATTTATTGGCGATTTCGTTGGTTACTTAGTTGATATGAAAGGAAGTCAGGCGAAGAATTAGATTCATACTTGTTTTTCTGCTCCCCTCAGTGGCGCGTGGAAGGCTGTGGGAAAGCTGGAGGGTGGGGGGCAGGGACAGGAGGCTCCCAGTTCTTCCCGTCCCAAGGCCGCGAGCAGCGGAGCGAGATCCACGCCCCGGGTTCTCCCAGAACAACAGGGCAGGGCAGGTCTGGGGGCCCATTTCCGCTTCCTCCCAGCCCTGCTCACCTCCAGGGTTTGCAAGGCAGCTTCCCTCCGTTCTACAAGGGTGGGCTCAGCGGGGTTGAGAACAAAGGCGCGGCCCCATGGGGCTGAGCTGGGAGCAGGAGGGGCCGTGAAGGCAGGACTGGCGCTGGGTGGGGAGGGGGTCCTGCAGCCGGGGCGAGTCTGGTCTCCCGCTCCACGCTCAGCGGGGACCTTCACCTCCCTGCAGCCCGTGTTCCCGGCTAATCCTCCTCCCTGTGGCTGACCTGGGGAATCAGAGACCCAGAGGAGCCAAGCACTGGGAGATGGAGGGATTTTCACAAATCCCCAGTGGCTTACCTGGGAGTCACCTCTGTTTCCCGGGATACCAAGAAAGCAGCTTGGAGACTCTGTAAAATGTTTGGAGAAGCCCGGGGTGAGAAAGCGGGATTTGAGAGCCATTGTTTTATGGCAACAAGGGTGTCTCTTTGGGTCTCTGTTTGTTTTCCCATGTTTTGAGGATGCTTTGCGCAGTGGCACAGAGACCAGCCCAGGCAACGGGGGCGTTGACCTGCCGTTGCCCACGGGCTACCTGCTGCGGCATGACCCTGGGTGGGAGCCGGCTTTGCCACGAGCGTCCAGGATCCAGCTGCTGAGCCATTGCTGACAGCCCCCCCCCCCAACAGCTGCATGAGGGGCAAGGGACACCCATGCCACCATCTCTCTTGCCACCTCAACATAGAATTGTGATTCCCTCGGGGGTGTGGGTGTGAAGCACAAACTGGCCAGGAAACTCAGTGGGACCTGGGGGGCAGAAACGTCTGCCCAAGGGCCCTGATGGGGGTGGGGGGTGTCTCATGAGACCTAAATGAAAGGGTGGGGTGCCTGTGCTGGTGAGGGAACATGGGGGTGAGGTGGGCCTGTCCCTTTGTCTTCTCCCCCAGCCCTTCCTGCTCTAAGGAGTGACCGGGCGGCCATTACCGAGGGTGACAGGAGAAGAAAGAGTTTCTGACTCAGAAGTAACAGTCAGTATAACACAGGCTGTGACCCTCTGACTCCGAATTCTATGGTTTTGTGATCCCTGCGTGGCCTTTAGAGGGGAAGGGAAAAAGCAGGCACTCTGCAGGGAGTCTTGGGAGGGAAGAGAAAGCAGCCCTGAGAGGCCAGGGGAGTGGAGCGGTCTGGCGCAGCCTGCAGACATGGGAGCCGGGACGCGAAGGGTAGCAGAGTCATCTCAAAAGATCAAGGAGCAGCTCGAGAGGCACAAAGGGAGGGAAAGGAGGCAAGACGTTACGTGGGGCAGGTGAGGAAGACGGCAGCGCAGGGGCCAGCGGGGGCGGACAAGCAGGGGAAGGAGGAACGGAGCAGCGGGGAAGGAGGAATTAGAGCCGAGACGGGAGTGCTGGCGAAGGCAGGGGCGAAGGATGAGGAGCCGGGAGAGAGAAAACAAGGCAAAGGAGACCTACAAGCTATTTTGGTGCTCGGTGATGCGAACATGTTACAGTAAATAAAAGCCAAAAGTGATGTTTGATTTTACAGTATTTACAAACCATATGCTTTAAACAGCCCACAAACCCCATCCATTTGTCTGATGATGTAGGAGGACTGGCCCCAGTGGAGAGAGAGGGAAATGATTTGGTTCTGGCCTGGATTTCGTGCCTTGAAACACTCCTCAAGAAAACAATGATACGACCAGTGCCATTGTTTTGCCAGGCTGCGTGTTGTGTCTGTGGGCGTGGGGGGCTCTGGCCTGGGGAGGTTCACCCCGCAGTGTGGGCAGAGCTCTAGGGCCCTTGGGACTAGGCTAAGAGGATAAGGATGCAACTGTCCCTACCTAGGGGCTGGTGGGAAGTGGCTTTGCTGGGCCTCTGGTACTGCCTCGGGGAGCCCATGGGAAGTTCCTCTCCACCTGAGCATTTCAGTGCCAGGGGCATGTCCTCCCGGCCTCACAAGCCACGCAATCCCAGTCCGGGAAACAGCACACATGTCTGACTTCAGCTGAAACGCTCTGCATGACCCGGGGGCAGGGAACTTCCAGAGAAAACCCAGTTCCTGATGAACCGGTTCCATTTTCTACCCATTTGCCGAGGCTCCCTGCAATTTCCAATCTCTGGAAACTGCCACTGCCCACCCACTTTTAGATGGCCTCAGGGTGATCGAAAGCGGTGTTTCTCAAAATTTAGTGCCTGTGGATTGCCTGAGGAAGGTGTTAAAATGCAGATTCAGATCCAGTGCTGCGTGTCCACAAGCTCTGAGGTGACATGCCTTCATCCACAGACCAGTCTTCGAGTAGCGATGGCACAGAACTTGACAGGGGGCTAGAGAGCCACAAAAATCAGAAGAGATCTTTTTTCTAGGGATCTTCAGGCACTTTCCTCTGTCGCTTACAAATGAGACGTGATTCAGAACTGCCGTTATGACATCATCCGCATTTGACGGCCCAGGTGATCGACTTCAGGGTCTCCACCTCCATCAAGAATCAAGAAACTTTAGGACGACTAGCATTCAGAAAAAGGCCACACACGGGTTTCCCAATGGTGATTAGTTTAAAGATAAGCAGAGGTTACAGAAGTTGTGAAAGCTTTCTCAGGAAATCTTTAAACATAAAATGCACTTGCATCAGGTGTGGTCCTGCTTGGAGGCGAGGGAATGACCCATGTCACTGGGGCACCGTTAGATCAACTAACCCAGAGCAAAACAGGCCACAGGCAGGACAGGTTGGCCTGGGCAAGTACTTGCTATTTGCCTTGTCAAAAGTTAACACTTCAGCCTGTGTGTACCAAAACAAGGACACGGAAAAAGCACGTTGTCTTGTTTCTTTTAAATACTTCTCAGGTTCCTCCACGTCTCTCCATCACCACAGCCGAACCACCATATCTTTTCCTTGGTGACCCGTTGAGCCTGGACACGCTTCTCCCAGCATATCCTCTTGTCCCCAGTCCATTATCCACACAGATGCCAGAGTGATCCTTGTACAACAGCAGCCTGATCACGTCACTCCCCTGCCAACTGCCACACTTGGATTTTAATCCAAGTCCCCATGTGGCTGCGGGTGGTCTGGCCCTGCCTCCCCCCTTCAGCCTCCTCTGTGCCTCTCCCCTCCCTGATGCCACGCTCCCACCCACTGGCCTTCTCTCAGCCTCCAGATTGGTTCCCAAAGCCTCCATACCTTTTGGTCTCCCTCTACCTAGCTAACTCCTATGCACCCTCAGTCCTCAGCTTAAATGTCACTTTCTCCAATTATCTTTCCCTGACCCTAATCTAAAAATCCTTCCCGTTGGACTATCTGGTGGTTCCTGGTGCTTTTCCTGAACAACGTGTAAGTTGGTCTATTGGCCTATTAGACTTTAAGCTCCCTGGGGGCAGGGATCATCTGTTTTGTGGACCATTGTATGCCACAACATGTAGCCCTGTGTTCGGTGCACAGAGGCTCCACAAATATTTGTTTAATGAATGAGCAAGTGAAACCTGCCTCGTGTCACCTATCATTCATTCTGTAACCCAAAGGTCCCAAGCCTCATGGACCCGTAGGTGCAAACAAGGTGATATTAGCATCGATGCCCAAGTTACAGTAGCTTTCAGCCGCGTGCCCTCAAGATCTCCAGTTACTTTGAGAGTCCACAGGAGGGAGGCTGGTGTCTCGTGTGTTTAAGCACAGGTCTGCTAACGCTTCCTACTCTGGCCAGGTTCGATTTTCCCTGAACATCCTCCACGGACAGCATCTTCCCGGATGCGGTCGATCCGCTGTCCGTTGCATCAGCGTGTTGAGGAAATACCCCAATCCTTCAGGAAGCTAACTCTGCCCTGTAGTCCGTGTGGCTAGGTGGGTCGGGGAAGAGGAGGGGTGGAGAACGGCCTGTACGCAGTTCTGAGCCGCCCCTGTCCTTGGGCCCCAGAGACCCTCTACCTAGATCAGAGTTCCCGCACAGCTCATTCCCTCCTCACTGGAGCCCTCGCTCCCTCACACAGGACAGGAAGTCCCCTTCCCCTCCATCTCTCCCACCCTGTTGCCCCCTCCTCCTTCCGCTGAAAAGAAATGCTCTCGTACTCTTTGTGCAATAGATCGCGCCCACGGTGCCAGAGGGATATGCACCCTGTCGTATAATCTGGACTGTGCTGTAATTCATTCATTAAATCAACAACTATTTACAAAACACCCCATAGAGGCCAGATGCAATGAGCCAGTGGGTCATCCACATCTCTCTACTTCCTCTGCAGCTGTGCCACAGTCCTTGCCTCATTTCAAGTCCAACCCCCAACCCCTGCCTCTGGGCTGGCCCTTCTGATCCAGCCCACTGACTGCCAGAGAGACCTTATTAACATGCAAAGCGGATGACATCAGGCTTCTGTTCAAAAGCCTCTGGGGGCTCCCACTAGCTTTCTGGCCACAGTTTAAACTCCCAGGCTCGGCACTAATGCCATTGTGTGATCTGAATGCTGCCTGTTTGTTCAGCCACAATGCTCATCTCTCCCCAGAATGAGTCATGGTGTCTCAGAGCTCTGAGTCTCTCCATTGGGTTCCTTCTGCCTGGAATGCCTTTCCCGCATTTTTTTTATCTAGATCAGTGAGGTCCAGTAGCACATCTGTGATGGTGATGGGCAAGTTCTCTATCTGCTCTGTCCAATGTGACAGTCTCCAGTCACTTGCAGTCACTGACTGCTTAATGTGGCTAGTGTGAATGCCCTCAACAGCGAGATGGGGCAAGTGGCTGGCTACCTCATTGGGCAGTAGGGATCCAGACAGCTACTCACTTTGAAATACTTAGCTCAGGGCTCAAGTTCTCCACTGGGATTCCATCCCAACTTCATGGCTGCGGTACATGTCCCTCCTTCATGTTCCTGTTGCATCCTTGTTCTGTTTCCATCCCAATACTCAGAACTCTATAGCATTGTTGGGGATTCATTGAGCCTGCCTCCTCCAAGGCACTGAACTTTTTTTCATGCATGAGCAATTCACCCTATAAATGGTTGATGCACACGTGCATTGGTGTGCTGGTAAATGTTAAGCAACTGCCCTCTGAAGGAAAGCCCCAATCGGCACATTTGCCAATTCTGTAGTGTAGATATTCCTACTGTGCAGCAGAAGAATAGAAGACAGAATGAGTTACTATAGAAGGGGAAAATATATTTTCAGAAAGCCTACTTGATAAAGAACTGTTACCCAAAATAAACAATTCTTAAAATCCAACAATAAGAAAATGAACAACCCAACTGAAAATGGGCAAAAGGCCTGAACAGACACCTCACTGAAGAAAATAGAATATCACAAGTAAGCACGTGAAAAGATGGTTGACATTACATGTCATTAGCAAAATGCAAATAAAAACGAGATACCATTATACAGCTCTTAGAAAATCCAAGGACCAAAACACTGACAACACCAAATGTTGACAAGGGTGTGGAGCAACAGGAATTCTCATTGACTGCTGGTGGGAATGCAAAATGGTTGGTAGCATCTGGAAGACAGTTTGGCAGTTTCTTAGAAAAACGAAACATAGTCTTAACATATGATCTGGCAATCATGCTCCTTAGTATTTATCAAAGGAACTGAAAACTTATGTCCATGCAAAAACCTGTACATGAATGTTTATGGGTGTTCCATTCATAATTGCCAACACTTGAAAACAACCAAGGTGTCCTCCAGGAGGGGATTGGATAAATAAGCTTCAGTCCATTCAAACAATGGAATATTCTTCAGTACTAAAAAGAAATGCACTATCAGGGCTCCTGGGTGGCTGTCAGTTAAGTATCTGCCTTCCGCTCGGGTCATGATCCCAGGGTCCTAGACTCAAGCCCCGCATTGGGCTCCCTGCTCAGTGAAAAGTCTGTTTCTCCCTCTCCCTCTGCCCCTTCTTGTGTGCTCACGCTCTCTCTCTCTCTCTCACTTGCTCACTTCGTCTCTCATATAAATAAAATCTTTAAAAAAAAAAAATGAGCTATCAAGCCATGAAAAGACATGTAGAAACCTTAATGCCTCTCACTAAGTGAAAGAAACCAATCTGTAAAGTCTACATACTGTATGATTCTAACGCTAGGACATTCTGGAAACAGCAAAACTATTGAAATGGTAAAAAGAGCAGCAGTTGCCAAGGGTAAGGTGGGAGAGAGAAAAGAAGAAGTGGAACACAGATTTTTAGAGCAGTGGCCACATGTCATTACACATTTGTCAAAACCCAGAGAGTGTGCAAACCAAGAGTGAACCCTGAGGTAAACTATGGGCTTTGGGTGATAATGATGATGTGTTGCTTTGGCTTCTCCCAATATAACAAAGGCACCGCTCAGGTGGGGGATGCTGATAATGGGGAAGGCTGTGCATGTGTGGGAACTGGGGGTATAAGGAGACTATCTTCTGCTCAATTTTGCTGTGAACCTAAAAGTGCTCCCCCCCCCTAAAAAAAAAATTAAGTCCATTAAAACAACACAACAACAACAAAACCCTGCCACCATGGCTGGTTTCAAGCCACCAGCATGACACCAGCAAATTGGGAGTGGGGAAGAGATGTGTGCGCGACTGGCTCTCACAAGCCAGAAGGAACGAGTCTCAGCTCGGATGCGTGAATGAATGAATGCATGAATGAGGGAAGGGAGGGAGAGAGGGAGGGCAGGAGGGAAGTCGATTCAACCTGGAAGAAGGTGGTCCTGCAGCTACAAGTCCAATTCCACTTCCAACCTAGGAGAGGAAGGACCAAGGAGGCATATTTTTGACTTGTTCAGAAAGAGGGATGCTTGTCTCCTTTAGGTCTTTTACTTTTTTTTTTTTTTAATTAATTTAAAATTTTTTTTAAAATTTTTTTATGGTTTTTTAAAAAAAATTTTTAGGTCTTTTACTTTTAATACCAAGCCTTATCCAGGCATCTCCTGAGTGCCCCACTCCTACTAGTGGAAAGTGAGTGAGCCTGAGACTCCCCACTTGTGCAATCTTTCTCTCTCTCCCCCTCAAATAAATAAATAAAATCGTTTAAATAAATAAATAAATAGGGGCTTCTGGATGGCTCTGTTGGTTAAGCCACTGCCTTCAGCTCAGGTCATGATCCTGGAGTGCCAGGATTAAGCCCAACATTGGGTTCCCAGCTCAGTGGGGAGCCTGCTTCTTCCTCTGCCCCTCACTCCACTCATGCTTTCACTCTCTTTCAAATTAATTAATTAATTAAATTTGTGACAAAAGTCATACAGCAGTCATTCCCTCGAACCCCATTGGCATGACTAGGTCAGCTGCCATTCCTAAACCAGCCATGTCTAAGAGGATGAGACCACCCTGACTGGCTTAGACCAGTTGATGGGACCTTATAGGAGGCAAAAACTGGGGACCCAGGCAGAGCCCAGTCCTAAAGGAGGAAATGGATGGGGTAGAGTGACAGCAGCAATGGCTATGAAGACCCGGTCTACAAGAAATGTTAGAAGAAGATGCACTAATTTTATGAACCAGGCCATTCCAGAAACAATTCTTGAGATAGTTAAAGAACAAGAAGGCAGTGTGAGGCAGCATAGCTGCCCGGCATTCCCCTCAGAGTTGAAATGCCTACATGGACACACATAGACTCACACACAGACACACACACACACACATTCTTCCCTCAGCCCTCCTCAGTGGATTCCCACATGCATGTTAAAACAGCATGTCGGTGGGGACAGCTTCCACGCTCTGCCCAGAAACCAGAACTGTACACAGTGAGGCTCTGGACCTGCTGTGGGGACAGAGACCCCTGCCAGTCAGGTCTGTGCCATAGTTCCAGCCCTGAACCTGCTGTGAGACTCCCCCACACGGGTGCTTCCAGGTACGGCTCTACCCAGGGTCATTTGTGGCCACGTGCTGACGTGGGCAATCCCATTTCAACAGGACTGAGTTCCCCTGGGTGGGCAGCACATGGCACCTCCCTCTCCCTGCTCTGACCTGGTTATGGGGAGTTGCTAGGTAACTGCTACGCAGCCTCTGCTTCCCACGCTGGAGGAGGCTTGGTTACCATGGCAAGTCCAATGGTTGGGGGGACACAGGGGAAAGGGAGCATTGGCTGGGGGGGGGGTGGGCAGCAGGGATGTCCATAGTCTGGACTCTGTCCTCACTCTCTCTGGGCCACCAGACCTTTGGGAAATTTCTTTACCCCTCTGTGCCTCATTCTCATCAGTACAATAAAGTGCTCAAACCACTGCTGCATGCAGACGGCGTATACTAAATAAACACTGACCCTCAGACTCCTCTTAGGTAAGAATGACTCAAGATGGGTGCAGAAGAGGAATGGATTGAGTTGTGTTTAAAATAAAAAGAAGAAACTAGCCAGCCAGTGTCTCCAGTAGGACACATAAAAGTCATGGGATTCTGGAATTTAGCTTCTGGAATTGTACTCATGAGTCCCGGGGGCTCCCTGGGTCCTTTTCTGAACCTAGACCTCCTAAGGAAGTCCCCTTAAGGGTGTGTTACCATAAGGTACGTAGGCTTGCTAAAGGGTCTACCCTTTCCTGGGCTCTGCTGGCCCTTCTGTCCCCACTGGAGTCATGGCACAGGCCCAGCCTCTGGGACCAACTGATCTGTGGGGCTCTGCACCGGCCTCTAGGACTGTCTATGTGATCTCACATTCGATCTGAGCCTTGGCCCAATTCTCTTCCTTCATTCCTGCAGTGAGACCCCCTAGCCAGGCCTCAGTGCTGGGATGTCTGCAGGACCCAGCTCCACCCCCTGCTCCCTCTCATCCGTGCCAGTCCCCTTCCAGAATCCAGACACCCGCTGCTGGAGTCTCCTAGCCCTGGCTGCCCCCCTGCCTGTCTAGCTGCCTGAACCTTCCAATCTTGTGGGCTACTTCTCCCTTCCCCACCCATGCTTCCCCCACACTGATATTCCCTTGGCCTCATGCTGGAGCCCCCCACCAATGCTGCTGGTTCCACAGCACCAGAACCGTCTGATGCCCATTGTCAATGGTGGTCCCTGTAGCCCCAAAGGAGAAAGTGGACCCTACCCGTCCAACCTCCAAGAGCTGATCTGCCTTCCCCCTTCTTCCTTGGACCTTGCCTCCAATTCTAAGTCTTGGCCGCTCCTTAACTTTCCCCTGCCATATACATGGTCAACAGGTTTAGTCTGACTGTGGTCCAGGATGCTGGAATCCTATCAGAGAACATTCTCCACCCCTACTCCACAGCTGAGTTTCCCCCTTCCTGGTGGAGAGCCGAGGGAGTAATTCACACCTTGTACATAGGGTGTGAAAACCAGTAGGGGGTGTTAGGACCAGCGGCTTTTCAGCTGCCTGCTGTGATACGGGCCACCTAGAAACACCCAGTCATATAGAGAAAGCCCATCCTTGACTCGTGCACTCCAGTGCCCCCTCCTTCCTAGCTATCCCCTACTTTCCCTGCAGGCAATGTGGGAACAGTGGAGAAAACACTCCGTCTCGCTGACTCTGTAGCCAGGACAAGGTACTTGACCTCTCTGAGCTAATCGAGAGAATCAGAGACAATAGCACTAAGATGTCATGAGAAGTGAACAGAATTAGAGGAACTGCTTGGGGAGAGCCCAGCAAACAGAGCGCAGGGCCCTACCACACCTTCCACCGGGGCAGGAACGGTCTTCTGCACACACACCACCCCCCCACACACACCCCGGAAACTCACTGTCCTGTCCTCAGCTCTCCTCAGGGTAAGTCTCTCTGCACCGATCACACTGATAAGCTGCTGAGGTGGTAAATCAGCATGGGGACAGCTCCCCTCCCTGGAGCTCGCCCATCCTCTTCCCCGGGGACAGCTGCCCTGTATCGGTAGCTGGCAAGGGACAAAGTGCTCAGGGTGTGGGTCAAATAAAGGAGTGATTCTTGATGGAGAATGGCTGGCTGGTCCCGGAGCTGCCATTACTTCTGTGGCTGGTCTGCCTGCCTCCACGCTCTCTGCCACTTCACACATCACCCCACCCAGACGCGGCACTTTCTCTCCTAAAAACTGTCCCCCGCTCTCCTTAGCTTGCGGTTCAAGACTGTCCCCCAGTGCTGGGGGGTGAAGGGGAGGCAGGAACCTCTGGGCCACTCTCTGCCCTGAACCTTGTCCTGCGTATTCCTCCTTCAGTGACTGGGCAGTGCCTCTCTGTGGCCCTCTGTCCGTGTCCCAGCCAGTGTGCAAGGCTGAAGGAAATGCCACCTCCTTCATGACGTCCTCCTTGATTCCAGCTTCAGAGAGCAAATCTCCCTCTGTGGAACCATCTCCTGACACTGCTTTTCTGGCTTCACCTTGGAGGGGTGGGTGGGCAAGGGGCCCGTGCCCCGTGGTCTGGTCCCCAAAGACAGGGATGAACGAAGGCTAAACACATAATTCCAGTCCAGGTCCCTCAATTGGGGTTACAGCTGTTTTCAAATTTGTCTAGAAATGTTTCAGACACACCCCAGTTCCCAGCACTGCTAGTTCTTTGGAAGGGGAGGAGGCTCTTTAGCAACGCTTCGCCCTGCGGGGCTGGAGATTGCTCAAGCCGCCCCACGCTGCCTCCCCTGCCGACCAGGACACACCACTCCAGGAGCTCTGCTACTGCCAGGAAGAAGGGAGAGAAACTCCATCCCTTCCTGTGACTTCCTTCTGAACACACCCTGAGCCCCAGAACCAGAGCAGCCGTCTTCCTCAAACACTCAGTGCTGTCAGAGCACGCCGAGGGCTCGCTCTGCCTCTGGCCCATCCCGTGCCCTCTGCCGGGGACATCCTGCCATTTCCCAGCTCACACACCCTCCGTGGCTCCCAACTGCCGACAGAGCTAAGTTCAAACTCACCCTGGAATTCAGAGATTCAAGAACATTCATGGGGCAACCTCTGCTTCTGGCCCATTCCCTCTCCCCATCCTGCCCCCACCCCTGGAACATGTACATGTGCGTTTTTATGTATGTGTAGTCACACACATGTACACACATATACACGTGTACACATGGATACACAAATACATGTGTACACACAAACACAAGACAAAAATACACTGCACACACACACAGACACACACACCATGATCCAAACTGACGTGTCCATTTAGCCTCTATTTGCCTTGATCATTCATTCATTCATTCATTCACCCGTTCAGCATCCCGTCAGCACCACGTCCCTGCTAGAGCTGGCAGCGCATGGAAGGGCACGATTTCCCTGTTTCTCCGGGGAGTTGCTGCTGCCTCCAATGCTCCTTGACCGCCTCTTTGAGTTTTAGGTCCTTGGCCCAACTCGAGCTCCACCTCCTTGGAAAAGCCTTCCTAATTTCTCAGCTCTCAAGTAACGGTCCCTGCATTTGGGTTCCTATAGCAATGCCATGTGATCACAAACTTTCTGTGCTGATGGAAATGTTCTAGATCTGCGTTCTCCAGGGTGATAGCCCTTGGGTCCATTGGTTATTCAGCACTTCCGGTGTGGCCAATGGGACCAAGGAACTGAATATCTTACTTTTAATTTATTGCTTTAAGATTTTTTTGAAGTAGGCTCCACACCCAACGTCGGGCTTAAACCCACGACCCTGAGATCAAGAGTCGCAATCTCTACCGACTAAGCCAAGCAGGCACCCCTGAATTTCTTACGTTGATTTAATTTTGATTAATTTACATTTGAACAGCAGCAACCATATTGGACAAGGCAGTTCTATTATATAACCCATCTGGCCCTTGATTCCCACAGATCTGGTGGCAAGTGGACCTAGGTTTGAATCCTTAGCTGTGTGACCCTGATCATGTTGCTAAGCCTCTCTGAGCCTCAGCTTTATCAGTTGTATCATGTGCAAATGTAATATTTAATGTGGGGATGAAATGAGCCAATGGGTGCCTGGTGCCTAGGGAAGGATTAGGAAATTCACTGAATCTGAATTTTTATCTCTAGAAATTAATTATTTGTGGATTACGATCCCGAACAGTTAGCCTCAAGTCAATACGGTTAAAGGTTTTAGGATATGCTCAGTTGATCTGAAATAATGTCGAATTCCTGCCTCCCTAGCAGCGTCAAGGGAGAGTAGACAGCAGTAGAGTAGACCAGACCCTTGGGAGCTGGGAGTGGGCCCATATCTTTTTCTTAAATCCCCTACAACATAGGGTTCCATCTATGTTTGCTGATAGAATGACTGTTTTCCCTGAGGGTATTACTCAGAACTCCATCTATAAATATTTGTAGAGTGGATGCTGGCTAGATATGATGGGAAACACGAAGGCAAGTGCACTTGTTCCTAACCTCGGAAACTTCTCTAGTGGTGGAGGCAATCTGCCTTCCAGCCGAGGGCTGCCTCTGACCCTGGCCACACAGAGCTTGGGATGAGGCCCCTCTGGGCCGGCAGCGTGCACATCAGAGAGCAGTCAGCGAGCAGAGGCTCTAAAGCCAGGTTAGGGACCTGCGGTTGTCTTGGTCCACCTCCTTCACGGTCACGAATCTTCTGGTACTAAACGAGCAAAAAGAGAGCCAGAGGCAGGCACTGCCGGGCAGAGAGTAGAACCCAAACTCGTCTACCACAGTCCCCTCGCCGGTGACCAGTTCTTGCTCTGGGGCGCTGCATACCCAGAACCCACCATGGGCTGATTCTGACACATGGCCCAAGTGCTTGCTGCAGCTGGGAACCTGCTGGAGGGTTGGGGGAGGAGCTTCCAGGTGAGGAAAAGGACCAGACCTCTGGGTCCATTTGCTTGTCAGCAGGCCTTTGGTTGAACTCTGACCCCTGTTCCCTTTCTGGTCCTGGCTCCCCCTTCCCCATCTGCCCTTTGGTCTGGGCCTCCTGGGAGGGCATGGGTGCCAAAATCCCTCTTTATCTTTAAAGATGATCAAAGATGTCCACCATGGGGAGCCCGGCTGGCTCAGTCTATAGAGAGTATTATTCTTGATCTCAGGGTCATGGGTTCGAGCCCCATGTTGGGTGTAGAGCTTACTTTAAAAAAATGTCCACCATGTCATGTACCAGCACACATATCAGATAAGATCTCTCTCTCTCTCTCTCACACACACACACACACACAACACGCAGTCACACTGTGAAACTGCATGGCTAAAGAAAGACTCCCATTCGGCTCAATCACCTTTTGCCTTCTAGGCTCTTGTTATGTTTGTACTTTATGCCAGGGCAAAATGAGAAAATCCTATCCAGTTTTAAGAAGTCTGAAGTAAAATGGTGGTGGAGAAGGGGGGAAAGCAGGGCAACAGTCCAGCATTTAAGGTATAATACCTGGGAACACCTTGATGAACAAGACAGCGCGTCCTCAAGGAACCTGCTGCCTGTCCGGGGCAGGGAGTGGGGGGAACCAACCATTACCACACGGAACTTGAGTTGAACTGAGGCTAAGCACGAAGGGAGGGCACCCGGCCAGACCTGGAGGGCCAGGAGTCACCATCCAGGAAGTGACCAGAGGACCAAAGGATCCAGAAGAGTGGCTAGCAGACTAGAGAGAAAAGCATTTTTAGCCACGGGAGCTCCCTAAGCAAAGGCACCGCATATCCCATGTCGAGGAAGTCACAGGAGACGGAAGAAAATAAACAGGACAGTAAGTGGCTGCAGGGTGCTTGGGCTTTGGTGTAGGGTGAGTGGGGAATCCTGGAAGAGGTTTATGCAGGGGAATTACATGGTTATCTTTGCATTTTAAAAGGAATTGAGGGGAGAAGATCCGGTTAGGAGACTCTTGCAACAATGTGGTGGGGGAGGGTGTGGGAGGGAGTGACAGCATGGATGGGGTGAAGAGGACTCATGAGAAACGGCTCAGAAGAGGCCTTGTCTGGCCTGGTGGCCATGAGGGAGGGACAGCAGTCAAGATGCATGCACATTTTCCACTTGGGTAACCGGGCAGATGGTGGTGTCATTCCGGAGCAAAGCGACCCAGAAAGAACAGTGGCGGGGCGGGGGTAGGAGAGAAGTGGGTGTGGGTTCCTTTCGAGACCTCCCTTGCAGTGGAGGTACCTGGGGGACAGCTGAGCAGAGAGGACCGGTGGGAAGCCTGATGAACTAAAATGAGTGGAAGAGAATGTTCTGGAGCTGAGAGGGAAGCCGTGGCAGAGTGGTTGGGGGTGGCGGAGGGAAACCTATATGCTTCCAAGGTTGCAGCTACAGCAAAGTCTCCGAGTCTGGAAGGTCTTAGGGGACGGGAGCTTGCCTAGTACGTAATCTGTGTCCCCAAACCATTCATGAATAAAAAGATGAAGCCTTGGTAAGTCCCGGCTGGGAGGGTTGGGGGAGACCTGGGTGTGTTCCTCCTTCGGGGCCAGCAGAGCCGGTCAGAGGAGAAAGCCTTTGCTCATCTAGCTCAGTCCGAGAATCGACACCCTCCTCCCCACGGCGCCAGCTTCAGCCACCTCCTCTCTCTCTCTCTCCTCCTCTCTGGGGATAGGCAGCGGGCACGAAGAGTCCGCCACGTTTCACAACAGGTGCTCGCGACACAAATTTCCACAGAGGAGAAAAAGTCAGCCCTGGGACACGTAGCTGATCTCTCAGGAGGTGGGCTATTTTGGGACTCAAATTACACAGGAGGGCCTGGGAAAAGAGACGAGTGCAGAGACGAACACAGTTACAATTAGCATTAACGACAAGGTGTCATACCTTTACTGCACACTCAGCAGGCAGCGTGCCCTGGGGAGAGAAAGGTGAACGGGAGCCAAGGACCCGCGTGAGGGGGGGCGGCCTCTGCCAGACGCAGAGGCACGATTTCTCAGGAAGACGCAGTGACCTTGGGGGAAAGGCAAGCTCGAAGGGCTGAAGCGAAACTCCAGCCCCAGGACGAGAGGGACTGGTGTGGGGCCTGAGGCTTTCTCCCAGGCTGTCACCGCCTCCTCGTGGAATGTCCCCAGATGCAAAATAGATAGAGCCTCTGCCTGAAAGGAATCAGTTTCCTGGCAGGTAAGGCTTTTTTAAAACCCCAGTGATAATACACAGCGTTCAGCTGTTGAGGGGGGTGTGGAAGGCCGGGGGGTCAGGCTGAGTGGACGGGTGCCCCCCGGGGTTTCCACTTGTCAGTGGATAACCTGGAACGGGTCCTCTCCTGGAGTCTCAATTTATTAATCTTTAACCCCTCCCTGTAATCCCTTTCCGAGTCTACTTCACCAGATTAGGGGCAGATCAAATTGGATAATTGTAGGTTAAAACGACTCCATAGCCTGCAGCCTCCCTGAGAACGCCAGTGCCAACGCCGTCACTCATCCCCTGCTTTGCAGAGATAGTTGGGGGCATCCGACTCCCAGCTACACTCAGGCAGCCGCCACGGCAGCTGGCTATGGTGTCTGATTCCTCTTTTCCTACTCCCAGTGGCAAGCAAGTTATCTAGTACACAGTAACTGCTCAAAACCGGGAGCTGGGTAAGTCAGTCCTTGGTACCTAAGGGAGAATATTCCAAAAAGACCACAGGGTGTTTCCTATCAGTTACATCTAGGAGAGATCTTTTCCAATGTCAACTGTTACTAAAATAGTCCACTCTGATTCTAACCTTCTGTCCAATTCCAACTTATGTCACATAACATTTGGGCTTCTTGAGAGCAAAAACCGTGTCTTAATCACTGCACTTCAGTGGGAACTCCACGTGAGCAAGGACTTGGTTTGGTTCAGAGCTGCATCACCGCACCTATGTTAAGGCTCAATAAGGATCTCTAAATCAGTGAACGGTTTCTAACCCAGAACACCACGCTAGACATTCGGCAAATTTTGTTGAATGATTAAATTCGTAAGCAAGGGGAGCATGGTCTCTCACTAATGCCCTTTCCTAACATTCTCACACGATGCAGTAGAGCAAGGCAGATGGGTAGGCAAGCTCTGGGCTCAAATGACCCCGGTTTAAATCCTGACTCTCGTATTCACTAGCTGGGTGACCGAGAGTATGCTACTGAATCTCCCTGTGCTTCAGTTTCCTTACCTACGAAATGGGGATGATAATAATGTTTAAAATAGGTAGGATTTAAAATTGGTAGGATCCCCAAAATACCCAGCACAGCGTCTGGACGCAGTGATCACTGCTATTTGTTTATGATCAGACAAGTCTCTTAATAACCTTCAGTGCCTCCCTTCTGGCTACAGGATAAGATCTAAAATTAAGGTCCCCATAATTGGGCCCCAACGTCCCTCTCTCTCCAGTCCCATCTTCCCGTACTTTACTGGCTTCTCCGCGAGGCCAGACATTTCACGAAGCCCTGTAAGGTAGGACTTTTTTTTTTTTGGTCAAAGATTTTATTTATTTATCCCACAGACAGAGATCACAAGCAGGCAGAGGTAGGCAGAGAGGTGGGAGGAAGCAGGCTCCCCGCTGACCAGAGAGCCCGACGCAGGGCTTGATCCCAAGACCCCGGGACCGAGCTGAAGGCAGAGGCTTCTGAGCCTTCTCCTGAGGCTTCTGAGCCACCCAGGTGCCCCTAAGGTAGGACTTTTTATAGCCTACATTTCGCCAAAGACATGACCAAGGCTCAGAAAAGGGAAGTAACTCTTTCAGGGACACACATCTTATCACAAGAAAGTGAGATTCATTCCAGGACTCCCTGACACAGAAGTTCACGCTCTTCTTCAACTGGCCTCTGAAAAATCTGCCACTTGCTGGCAAAGTGTAGTCCAGGGGCCAGCACTACCAACACAATCTACGAGCTTGTTAGAAAGGCAACATCTGGGGCCGCACCTCAGACCCCCTGAATCAGAACCCGCATTTTCACAAGATCCTCCAGGTCATTTCCATGCACAGGAAAGTGTTGGAAGCAATGTTGTAAACCACTTTCTACCAGCCAGACACAAAAGCTAATTAAATCAAACGCCAGATCTCACTTAATCCTTTCAACAATCTGGGAGGTATTAGGATATCGGCATTGTCATCCTGTTCTGCAGATGAGGACACTAACGCTCTGAGGGTTAAGGCTTTTGACCTGAAGTCTCATGTGCCTGATGCGACATGAGGCTCTGGCCCTCTCCCTCTGCCTGGAGTGTCTTCACTCCCTCCCTCTCTCCCCTTGAAATCTTCTCATCCTTTAGGCTCCACTCAAAATCCCCTCCTGGGCGCCTGGGTGGCTCAGTGGGTTGATCCTCTGCCTTCGGCTCGGGTCGTGATCTCAGGGTCCTGGGATTGAGCCCCGCATCGGGCTCTCTGCTCGCCAGGGGGCCTGCTTCCTCCTCTCTGCCTGTGTCTCTGCCTACTTGTGATCCCTGTCTGTCAAATAAATAAATAAAATCTTAAAAAAAAAAAATCCCCTCCTGCTGGGTGAAGCCTTTCTTATCCACGTTCCATTGGGCAAGATTAATTCTTTCTTCCCTTAAAGTTCCCACAGCTCCCTGCACATACCTTTCTCTTGACCCTAATTGATTCTGTTTTAAAGAACCATGTACTGCGCGCACTCTGCATGCCCAGCACGTAGTGGGCCTTGAGTATCTGTTTGCTCCCGAATCACCACTGCTTGAGTTTATCAGAGCACTTTTGTCACACCTGTGTTATCCCCACCTCCCTGGGCTCCTCTGTGCCCCCAGGGCACAGTCTGGCATCTCTTAGGGCCTGGAAAGCTTTAGGAAGCAAACTAAATGGTTTCCATTCTAGAGACAAAATTTGTCTAAAGATGAAATTAAGCATAAAATGCCGCCGGAAGTAAGGCCTTGAGGCTCCTAAGGGTGGCACGGCCGTGGACATCTCGCAGCCCACCACCGCTGATCTTTGGGCTGATGTTGGGTGCCTCAGTGGACCACTGTGTCACAGTAGTCACAGCTTTTTGACAATCTAACCCTTTTTTCCCCCCATGCTGTCACAGGAAGGCCCAGAAATAGTAGACAACCTCCTCAAATTCCCTGGGGTTTAAAATCAGGTCCCCAGTAACCTTCTGTCATTTCACAAGGAGAAAGGGCAGCGGCGGCTGAGATGTAGGGCAAAGATCGCTGAGACACAGAGAACCTAATAGGCCCCACGCACCACCTCTCCTTTTGTGGGAGGCCTAGCCAGACCACGTGTTTGAAGGCCTCAATTTCCTCAGCTCTGAAATGAGGGGGTTGGACCAGTTTCTAGTGCTCCTTCCAGCTCTGAGAGGCTGTGCTATAAAATGGGAGAAATGTGAACCTTTGGTTGCTATGATCTGAAAATATTTTGAATGTGGAGAATCAAGTTGTACAGCAGTGCATGAACAAAATAATATGTTAATGACTAAGAAGATTGTATTTAATCCAATGGGAAACAGCAGAGCAGCTGCTGCTGGTGATGTGTGTGTGTGTGTGTGTGTGTGTGTGTGTGCGCAGCTTCTTTCCTTGAGCTCAAACATGTACTTTGAATCACTAATATAGTAATCAAGCCTCTGGCAGCCTATCTTGCCCAAACACACACACACACACACACACACACACACACAGGTCAGTTCAAATTAAAATGGGGGTGAAATTCTACCACTGCAGCTTAAGTCCTTGCTATATTTGTTTCATTGTTGTTGTTGTTTGTTTTTAAGAAACTGTTATCGTGGTGAAGGAGCTGTATTGACAGCTTCTGGGTCCCTCTGATCTCGGAACTGGGACGTGTGGGCCGGGAACTGAGGGTTTTATGAGCATTTCGCTTGTGCACACAACCCCCACCCCCAACACACACCCCGCCCAAGCCCTCACAATCCCATCTGGCAGCAGGGCCCCACCCCCACCCCGGTACCCTCAACGCCAGGAGTGGTCAGATCCACCACCCCGGAGGCACCCCGACCAAGCAGGAGCTCGCGGCCATAACTGCGGGGAAGAAGAACGCACGCCTGCTCGGCGTCCGGCCCTGCCAGGTCGCAGGAAGGGTTAGATCATCGTCACCGAAGGGTCAGGGCCGGGAGGCAGAAGCCGGCCAGAGGCCTCACGTGCGTCTAACTAGGGGACCCCACCACCACCACCACCACCACCACCACCACCACCTCTGCAACTTCCTGCCCACCGGGCCGGGCCGGGCCGGGCCGGGCCGGGCCGGGCCCCACAGGCCTGGTCCCTGCCGCGTCCGCCCACCCGCCCCCCGGGAACCGTCTCCCTAGGCCGCCCGCACGGTTCGCGCCCCGCCCCCCGACCCCCCAGAGGCAGAGGGCGCGGCCGCCCCTCCCCGCCCGACGGCCGCGCCCGCGCCCCGGCCCGCGCGGATTGGCCGACCTCGCGGCCAGGTGAGGCGCCCCGCCCCTCGGCTCCAGGTGCGGCGGGACGACCGGGGCCGCGGCCGGGGCCGGGGCCGGGGCTGGGACGCGCTGCCGCGGCGCCATGGCCGAGTCCCAGCTCAGCTGCCTGGACGAGGCGCACGTGAACGAGAGGGTGACCGAGGGGCAGGCCGCCTTCTACTACTGCGAGCGGAGGCGGGCCGCGCTGGAGGCGCTGCTGGCCGGCGGCGAGCGGGCGTACCGCGAGCTGGTCAAGAAGGAGCAGCTGCGGGACTTCCTCTCCAGCCGGGAGCAACAGGCCCTCCGCGCCGCCTGGAGCCCCTACGAGGATGCCGCCGCTGCCGCCGCCGCCGCCCGGGGCAAGAGCAAGGCCAAGGCCAAAGCCCCAGCGCAGGCGCAGGCCCCGGCCGAGCCCTGCGAGTCCCTGGCCTACTGGCCCGACCGCTCCGACACGGAGGTGCCCCCGCTGGACCTGGGCTGGACCGACCAGGGCGTCTACCGCGGCGTGAGCCGCATCACCCTCTACACCCACCCCCCCAAGGAGGAGAAGGCGCCCCACCTCAAGCAGGTGGTCAGGCAGATGATCCAACAGGCCCAGAAGGTAGGCGCCGCCCCCCACACCGGTGGGACCCCCCACGGGCAGCCCCCTGGACCAGGCCCCACCTCGGAGGCAGGGCCTGGGTCAGGACTTCCTGACCGCTCTAGAAAACCGGCCCCGAACCCTCCCTTAAGCCGAGGCCTCTGAAGAGGATGACTGGAAATGTGTTCGGCAAATCACAACGCGCGGGACAGTGGTTTGTCGTTCTTCCAGCGTCCAGAGGGGCTGGTGGCTTTCCCCCACCACGTGCTGCTTTCTCCCTGTCAAGTGGGAAGAGTAGGGGCTTTGTGGTAAAATGGGCCACTCAGAGGTCGAGTTAATAACCCATGTGTTGCCCAGGGATTTACAAATCCTGCGCCAGGCCACCTTCTCGGTTGGTCTTCAAGCAACAGGACACTCAGGACCTGGGTCGTGGGACTTCTCCACCTTACCCCAGCCATGCTGTTCTTAGGAGACACCCCCCTCCCCAGAGTCAAGAGGGGACTGGCATTCACCCCCTCGCCTTGGGGGCCAGTACTAGACAAGCGGCCTGGAATGAATGAAGAAATGTATTCTGAGAACAAGCCACCTCACTGGACTCAGCAGCTGGGGTGGAGGAGGGACAGGAAAGCTCTCACTTACCGTGTCTCTGCCTGGGGGTTAAAAGGAGGGGATGTTTCCAGAGTCGCTAGTTAAAATACTGATGGACCAGTATTGTGGTTGTGGGACAAGGAGGGGAAGAATTTAGTGCCCTGGGCACCTTGGTTAGAGTTTCTGGCCAAAACATAGCACATCCTGTTCAATTTGAATTTTGGATTAACGATAAATAATTGTTAGTATTAGTATGCCTCAAACATTGCATGGGGCGTACTGATACTAAGATGTTCTTTGTTGTTTTTCTGAAGTTCAAATTTAATGGAGCATTCTGTTGCTTCATTTGCTAAATCTGGCTCCCCCACAGAGATTTGTTAAGAAACACCAGCAGCTTTGGGTGTCTGGTGCAGAATATACAACAGGGGTGGCTTGGGTTCACCCTTCTAATTCAGCCCAGTGGATGTGGTTGAGCCCTGTTACCCCTGGAGGCTGAACAGGTGGTCTGGGAGGAAAGAACAATCGAGAAAGACCAGCGGTGACGCTCCTCTTCCTGGAAGAGGTGATGCAGGTTGTTGGCTAGATTGGCTCCCAGAAGGAAGCCTTAACTTTCTTCGCCCATATTTCTACCCTCCCTCTCTAAGAAATTCCTTCTTATTTGCCTGAGCTTTCTTTGTATATTGCATTCAGCAAAAGAGAAAGGCGAGTTTGAGAAGAGGTGGAAAAAAGACAAGGATTCCCCTGTGCAGCAGGGGAGGGGCTCAGCTCTCACGTTGCAATACTAAGAGCCTTGACTTATTAGCACTTCCTATGTGCTAGGCTCTGCGCTAACAATTTACTTTCATCTTCTCTTTTGTGCTTCACAACAACTAGGTGAGATGAGCATTTGCCTTCCTTTTTGGTTCACAACAGTTACTTGCCAAAGGTCACACAGCAAGTAAGTGGTTGCATCAAGATTTGAAAGCCAAAGTCCTTGCTCTTAATCACTGGGCCATCCTGCCTGGCTGTCTGATGATATTTGGGACTAACCCAAGGGCTTTGAATGGACCTAGCCTGGTCACAACCCGGGGTACATTGTGTGCCCCTGTTACAAAAAGGGAGAGACAGGACCCCTGCCTACTGGGGCTGCTAGTCCCCGTGGAATGTCAGGAGTCTCCTGTGTAAAGCAATGTTCTTAGCTCTTTAAATATTGAACAACAGAAACTTTAACAATTGTGATCGAGTCCATTATGTACATATTTAACTGGTCGTTACTTCCTGAGTGCCCGCTTAGTGCCAGGCGCAGGCCACAGAAGGATGGAAGTTGTGGGTTTTGCCCTCCAAGCAGGAACGCAAATACTGGGGAATGTGCTGGAAGGAAGAGTGTGTTTTGAGCCTAATCTGGGAGGGCTTCCTGAGGGATGTGAGATGCACGGTTGAAAGGGGAAAGAGAAAGAAACTTGAATGGCCAATTTCTCCGTTAAGAGACTTGGGAGCAGGAGCAAAAGATTTTTCCTTCAAAACAGCAAGCAGCTTTGGAACGCCTGGGGGGCTCAGTCAGTTAAGCATCTGAGTTAGGCTTGGGTCATGACCTCAGGATCCTGGGATTGAGCCCCAGAGCCATCTGGCTCCACACTCAGCAGGGAGTCGGCTTCTCCCTCTGTCCCTCCGTATCTCGTCCACTTGCACGTGCACACAGGGGCTCTCTCTCTCACGCACTCGCTTTCGCTCTCAAAATAAATAAATCTTTTTCAAAACAAAAAACAGAAACTGGGCTTTGACTAGAGGAAAGAGCTCCCCTAAGGGAAGTTCTGTGTGGGGCCTAGCGTGAGCATCCCAAAACTGAGTCCGAAGCAGGTCAGAGCACCCCTGGCAGAGGCAGCCTCTGACCCTGTCTCTGCTCCACGCAGCTCGCAGGCCTTCCGGACCCCACCGGCACTCCCTGTCGCTCCCTTCTCTACAGCACCTTCTTCTCAGAGACCCCACGCAGTAGGTAGGACAGAGAGGTTGACTGTTTCACAGGTGAGGAAACTGAGGGACAGAGGAGGAAAGGGACTTGCCCAAAGGTCATGTGGCGGGTTATGGAAAGACCCAGATCCTTTGGTTCTGCTCTAAAGGCTACACCCTCCGATCACTGCCTGCCCCCGACTGACCCCAGCTTGTCCAACTGGCAAGCGACCGTCCACGGCTGTTCCTCTAGATTCTTCCCCTCCTTCCTTTGCACCCCGCGGGAGGGAGTTTCCTTTGTCTGCAGGGAGCAGCAGGCTGCTGTGAGGGCAGGTGAGGCAGCCTGAGTTGGTTTCTGTGCCTCGATGAGGGGGACCGTGGCGGGGAGGCAAAAGAACACAGACATACAGCCGTGTCCCAGGGAGTTTCGGATTTTATCTCATTTCATCTCCCGTAGACCCTCACGAGCTGCTGTCACCTTTATTCCTGAGGGACAAACAGGAAACTAAGGCCCAGGGGAGTGGCCCGGACCTACCCATGTCTGCCGACCAGCAAGGGCTTCAAACCTCAGGGATTCAGGGAGAGAAGCCTAACTGGGGGGGCACTTTGAAAATCTGACTGGGGGTGGGGGATGGCAGAGAGCAGGGAGGAAACAGTCGGGCGGGTGAGGAGTGGGAGCTGGTGGCCTGAGAGGAAGGCCTTGGAAGCGGGCGGTCGGGTCATCTGCTCCCTCTGCCTCCCCCGATGGCAGAAGGCCCTTGCTGTGTGCCGGCTGGCTGGCCTTCCGTGTTTACTTGTGGGGTGTGGCTTTGTCCCTGCTGTCTTTTCCCCTTTATTTCACTGTCACTGAAAGATGGACTTTGCTTAACCCATGGGCAGAAAATGTGCCTTCAGGGACCAAGCAGTGAGTCCCTGGCCTGTCTCACAATGACGGAGATGACCGGGGAGGTGGCTGCTGCCTGGGCTGCGAAGGTCATTGTACATGCAGAGGGCGGAGGAGACATCCAGTGAGACCCCGTGTTAGACTGGGAAACCTTGGGTTCTTCCGTCCAAGAGCAGAGGGACCCAACCACTGCACTTGGGATAGGCTAGTGGTTTGGAAGAATGCTCATGGCATGGGTGGTTGGAGGTTACCGTGTGCTCAGCCCATGGGTAGAAAACAGACATATAAAACACGCCCCTGCTCTTAAGTAGCCTAATAGTCTTCTAAACCATTATTAGAACACAGAATGCAAAGGGCCCGACAGAGGGCGCGGCCGCAGGGGCCTTGAGGGGTTAGGGTTAGGGACGGCCCTTTGCCGCTGAGCGTGTCCTAACCAGCAGGAAGGCCGAACCCCCACCCCTCTCGGCGCCCGGGCTCCCTTGTGCCCACTGGCGGCTGCTTTTGAGGCCCCTGCGTGCGTTTAGAGAGGTTGCCTGTAGAGTAGGAAACTTACTGCCCCCCCTGTCTCAGAGACTGACCCTCCACCCTGCTCTCCAGGGCCCCACACCCGGAGGCCCCTCACTGCCTCCCACCTGCTGGCCCGTGTCCTTTGAGCCCCTGTCACCCAGACGGGCAAAGTATTATCTTCATTTCTGCAAAGAGCCCTTTGAGGTCGGAAAGGGTATAATGGTTGGTCTTTAGACCAAGGACAAGGAGATCGTGTGGCTTCCCCAGGTGCGTGGTCAGAGTCACCGGTGACCCCACTGATGCAACCCAGGAGAGGGAGGCCGGTGGCCGGCCTGGGGCACTGGGCAGCTTGGATGAAGCAGGAGCTCTTCATTCCTGTTCCAGCGGAGACCCGCCTGGTGATGGGGCACAGAGGGGCCTGGCCCTCCCCCTCTCCTGCCCGCCGATAGAGCTTTGTCTCCTTTCTGTCAGGGCTCAGCCCATGTGCTACTTCTTCCTAGGCACTTTATCAAATTTTCAATTCAAAAATGACCATTTTGGGGGCGACCTGGGTTGCTCAGTCAGTTAAGCGTCTGACTCTTGATTTCAGCTCTGGTTGTGATCTCAGGCTTATGGGATCAAGCCCCACGTGGGGCTCTGCCCTGATCATGGAGCCTGCTTAAGACCCTCTCCCTCCTTCTGCCCCTCCCCGTAACTTTCCCCTCTCCCCCCCACCCCTGCACATGTTCTCTAAAACAAACAAAAGTGACCTTTTTACTGTCCGATGCAGCTCCCTGTTTGTCCCACATGTGCGCGTCACACAGGTTGCTCTGGGAAAGCCCGGTTTCTCTCAGGGGCTGGCAGCTTTGGAAGAGTGAGAACCCACCTTACTCCTCTGAGTCTCCTTTGCAGGGCCCCAGCGGTCACAGGTGGTCAGTGATTTGTAAAAATGGTTGGAAACTGTCTCCAGCCAGCCATCCATCTCTCTCCGCGCCTCTAGAGAAGCAAGTGTCTGGAGATGTCCCCCACTGAACGGTGCATTACTCAGGGGCCTCCTTTAATCCCATTGTAACCAATTGTCTGGCAGCAGAGAAAAGAATGCTGTAAGCTGGGGGAGGGGGCAGAAGGATTTAGGGAAAAGCACCAGAGCAGGAGGCATGGTTTGCCGGGTTAGCAGCTTGGTTAGGGTGCCGGGGAATGAACAGCTGGGAACATGGGCCCCGGGGGGGGGGTGCAGGGGGTAATGGCAAAATCTTGGAGTCTGGCTCACTGTGCCAGAAGGCTCACCTGGCAGGTGGCAGTGTTTGCCACTGAGCAGAGCCTACTGTCTCCCCCTATTAGCCTCAATCAACAATCCCCTCATTCAAGGACATCCTGCAGATAGTACTGAGCAGTCTCTGTGCCAAGCCCCATGCTGAGCATTGAGGTATTGATATGAGGCAGATACCAAAAAAAGTCCAATCCACCGGACCCTTCTTCCCTGCTCCAGTAACCATCCCGCACCGACTTCAATTCAGACGCACAGGGCAGTTCCAGAGTCCCTGTCCCCTGGAGGCTGGTGCGTAATCGTGCAGCTGCAGCTCAGGGGACTGAGAACTTGTAACCCTTCCCCATCTTGCCCCAGCCTGTCCCGGCAGCACCCCTGCCAAGCCCTGAGCTCTTTGGCTGTTGGATTCTGAGTGTCTCTCCTTTATGCTCAATCACTGATCCCAGGAGCCAGAATTACCAAGCTGTGGAGACCCAGCTGCATGTCAAGGTCAAGGCCAAGCCTTGAAAGATCTTTAAATCGCAAGGTCATGGTTTCTCTCCAGATCTGGCCACTCACTAGCTGTGTTCCTTTGGGTAAAGCCCTTCCTTCTCTGAGGCTTCTGATCTGCAAAATGGGATGACAATACCTAGAGATTTCTGGATGGTTTTGAAAAACAAGGAGGAAACTACATGTGAAACCTAAGGCCACTGAGAAAGTATCCCCCAAATGTCAATTGTTCTGGAAAGTAATGCCTTCTCTGTCTTCTCTCAGATCCGGGGAGGGAAGTGTGGCTGAATTTCCTCCCAGGAGATGAATTAGGGGAGTTAGGAGTCACTTCTCATTGCTGGGGGCCCTGTGCAGGTGTATTTCATTTTCCTCCTTGAAGTAAGAGAAGACCAGCTGCCTGTTCCCCCCAGCCCCACCGCATTTGTTTGGTGAGGACTCTTTGTTCGAGTGGCTGTCTGACCGCTTTGCTGTCTGCAAGGCTGTGATATCTGAGTCCTCAGACAAAGATCTCCTCTAAGATCCACCACGGGCAGAGAAGAGGCAGGAAGGCACAGAGGTGCCCCAGTTCCTAAACTGGGGATCCCCAAGGGTATTTCCCTCACACTAGCTTCCAGAAGGGCCTGACCGGCTGTGTGGCCCAGCCCAAAGAGCCTGAGAGCAGTCTGGAAATATTCCTTGGGAACTAAAGCTTCCACAGGTGGGCAGTGTGGCACAGCAGGGCCAACCATGTTCTTCTCTTTGGAGAAGGAGGTTCTTCTGAAATCTGACACTTTGGGTCTCTGAAACTCTGATGATGGGTGTTTCTCAGGGAGTCCAGACATTGAAGATGGGGCCTCAATAAAGGGATGACTTCTTCATGACCTTCTCTTGGTTGGGTGTGGGGGAGATCAGGCTTTTTGGGCTGCGGTCTCAGGAGACCAGGCCACTGCCAAGGGAAGTACACAGTTGGAGCCAGGAGCCTAGATGTCCTCATTCTTGCTCAGGTTGTCTCTGTCCTTGCCCACTTAGTGACCTTGGGCAAATCATTTGACCTTGCCAGGCCACCATCTCTGCATCTGTAAGTGAGGATAATTCTTGCCTTCTTGCTTACTTTCACAAGTCTGCCTGAGGCTCTAAAGCAAGACTAGCATATAGCACTTTGAAACAGATGAGTAACATGTGCAAATAAAAGGGGTTTCTATGAAGAGAGCTAACATTGTTGAAAGATGGGTGTTACGCTATTTCCTTTAATTAATCCAGTCCTCAGCCCCTCACAAGGGAAGTGCCATTTTCCCAGAAGCTCAGGGAAAGCACAGGGTCATAGAATTTGGAAGAGGCTCACTGGGATTCCACTCAGGTTTGAGTTCAAGGCTTGTGTGCTTCTGCTACAAATACCATTACCCTTGGGGACTGCCCTCTGGGGCCACTTCTTCCTCTGAAACTTACAGAAACAAAGTGTGTTTGTTGCCAGCCGGGCTGGGAAGCTCACAGACTAGTTTGGAGACAGACACGTACACTGCAGCCGGCTGCTCTGATTCTCTCTCTACTTGGAGATGTTGGGGCAGGTGTTGCCTGGAAACTGAGGGTAGGTAGCTTTCAGGGACTTACATTGTCCTCTGAATGGCCATTCTCTGACCCCTCCCCCCACTTGTGACCTCATTGACATGCTGATGAGATTCCCAGCCGCCACCCCAGTCCTTCCATATTCTCAGCCCCTAGGATGCTGCCTCACCTTGGCTGGTGGCCAGATCCACCTCTCTTTCTCAGTGTACAAGGCAGAGCCTGTTCTTGGGCAGGATTCCAACCTTGGGGTTGGGGGGAGGTAGGGAGCAGGGCAGAGAACAATCAAGCCAGGGTGGGTCCTGCCTGCCTGCCTGGGCTCCTGGCCCTGTCCTGAGCACCCCCAGTCTCCCTGAGTCATTCTGGTGATTCCTCCCCCACCGCAGCGCCCCACCCCAGGTGCTGGAACTGGTCCGCTCTAGCTGCAGCTGCCACCTTCCCCAGTTTTGTTCCTCCTCCTCTGAAATTCCTGGAGTCTGTGGCCTTGCTAATGAGCCCATAATCATAATCTCAGCCCTGGAATAGAGTCTTTGGCTTTTCTAATTCTTAGTCTCTCTGGACCGAGTTTCCCAGAACCTGTAATCTCATCCCCTCATAGCTTGTGTGTTGGTGGTCATTCTGTGGGACCCCTCGAAGTACGGCCTGGGCATGTGGCAGGCTCTGGATAAATATTCTTTTTGTTCTCTTTTTCTAGCAGTGAGTCTGCAAATGCTTGGGGCATGGCAGGGATCAGGGTTCTTTACTTTTTGGTGGGTCTCTGAGGACGGACAGTGAGTGTTCTTAACTCCCCCACCTTCCCTGAGGGTTTCCAAACTGTCTGGAGAGTCTACACATTTGTTCATTCCTTCAACGTGTTATTGGGGACCTATGATGTGCCAGTTTGAGAAATAAACAGCGGAATACAATGTGGACCCTGACCCTGACCTTAAGTCTAACGGGGGTAAAAAGAAAAGGAACCGCAGGGCATCTGGGGGAGGGGTTCGATGGCTGTTCGGGAACACTTCCATGCCAGACGTGCAGGGGCCTGAAGCAGCCAGTGTGGAAGGGAGGGCGGGGCCGAGGGCGGGGCTTCACAAGGCTGGGAGGCCAGGGAGCACACTGATTCACTTTATTCCTTGCACCCCAGCGCCGTCTGGACCACCTTCCCCAGCCACACCCCTCCCTGCCCTCTCCTCTTTGGGGAAGCTCTCCCAGGTAGCATCACCAGGCAGTGACCACAAAGTTGTCATTTCTGTTTCTTAGAACCTCCCAAGTAAGCTGCCGACCCCAGCTGTCTTGCGCTGGTGAATCAATGCAGAAATACCTCGGAAGGTGCTTTCCAAGTCCCACCTTGCTCTGCCCCTGCCGCGTCTAGCACTCAGAACACCGGTCTAGTAACCCAGACCAGCCGCTAGTCCTAAAAATCATCTGTGTATCTTCATCGGATTTTTTTTTTTTAGCAGCTGATTTATCTTCCTAATTATGTTTAGCTTTAAGCTAATGTTAAAATGAGCTTGCATGAGATAATTTTCACTAATTAACACCAACTTAGTGCAGGGAAGTTGTCCCAGAAGCCCGCCATGGGGCACAGAAAAGCTGGCCTAGGATCTTAAAAAGAATTGCTATGCTTACTCCCTAGCGGGTCACATATGGTTCTTCATGGCTGAATTAGTTGACCTCGCTCACGTGGGTGCAGTCTGTTCTCTTTCTCTGAGAGCCAGCCTGGATCTCCTTTATGTTGTCCCCTTCAACCTAGTGTGGGGTCTGGGTGTCAAGTAGGAGACAGCTTCCCAGGGTCAGATCACCAGGGAGAGAGTCCCAGCGCCACTCAGCAGGGAGACAGGACCTGCCGGGCTGGGAGCAGAGCTTTGCCCAGAAGCCAAGCGGCTGGGAGAGGGAACAGCCAGCCTGGGCGGAACTGGGCTCCTGTGGCTGCTGGTGCATCACGGGAGCCCAGTGTTTAATGATGTCTAATTAGTGAGCTTGAAACAATGTAACACGGCTACAGACAGCTGGGAGGCTCTGCTGACAAAGCACAGATGTCCCGCTGGTGGGATGGGGGCAACTTGGCCCCCAGGCAGAGAACAGGACTCCGCAGGGCTTGGCTCTGCCCTCTTGGTGGGCCGGGGCTCTGGTCCAGACAGCTTCCTCAGCAACCAGAGGGAAGCCCCCACTGCGGAGGTCTTCTTAGAACAGTTCCTGTGTGTCAGGCTCTGGAAGGGAGGGAATGACAGGTCTCTGTCCCCACCTGCCAGGTGCTCAGGACAGACCCAGGCCTGAGGAGACAAGCATCCTGGGAAAGCATTCCCGCCCTCGGGGCTGGGAACAGAGAATGATCCTGGAACAGCTTCTCTGAAGAGTGGAATAAGGCCAGAGGAAGGGCATTCCCATCACCACGGGGATAGGGTGGAGGCAGCACGTGTTAGGACACAAGGGGTGTGTGTGTGTTGTGGGGGGCAGGGAGGAGCTGCTAGTGTGTTTGGAGAACGTAGAATGATTTCGGGTGCTGTGAATTTACTGTCAGGAGAGAGAGTGGGTTGGAAGTATATGGAGGGTCTTCAGTTGGGCGAAAGATTTGATTCTGTAGGCAGCGGGGGGCCAGAGTGTTTGAGCAGGGCGAGGACGTGTTTAGGGTTTGTTGCTGGGTCCGCTTGCCAAGAGGGAGAGTGATCGTGTTGCAGGATTTATCTGCCTCTAGTGCCCGTGGCTCTTGGTCACGTACTTCAAAGAATGAAGAGGTAGATTCCAGATGAGGAGTGGTGGGCAGCAAGGCAAAGTTTACTGAGCGGTTGGATAAAGCTCCCGGAGAGGGAGGGGCCTGAGAAGGCCGCCCCCAGAGTTTCTAAGATTAGAACTGTCTTAAGCAACCAGGCTGTGCTGAGTGGTGCCAATCAGGGCTTTGGTATCTGTCTGCCTATTCGGTTAATGTCTACACACCGATGGTCCTTTTTTGCTAACATCTGGGGGCCTATGTCTTAACTGCCCCTTGCCCATGATGGTGACAAATGCGTTGCAGTTAATTGTTTTATTCTAGGATTTTTGCAGAAGTCACTTCTGCAAAGGCTGCAAAGCAGAATGTCAGTGCATGTCCCCTCTAAGCTGCAGAACAGGATGTCAGTGCTGTTTGATCTTGGCTGTCCTGACTCCATCTTTTCTTGCTTGGGACCCTGGCTCTGACTACCTCACTGTTCAGCTGCCTCCTAACAATTGGGACTGCACCGCTCCAGTCCTGTGCTCCTCACGGAACCAGCAGACTTCACTTTACAGGTAGAATTCAGAGGTCTTCCCGCCAGCGTGGGATCCCTGACTCCAAAGTCCGCTTTCTGCACTGCAGTACACTCTTGGCCTGGGGCTTTAGCAGAATGAATCTGGAGCCCAGGGTGGGACATTAGGAAGAGGGAGGGGGCAGGGCCAGGCAGTGTTCCATGAGTGTCCTCCCCATGGGGGCTGTGCAGACCTCCCCTGTTGGCTCTCCTCTCCCTCCACCGCAAGGAGCAGACATGGAACGCTTTCTTATTCAGTTGTTCACACCTTACCAGGCTTGGTGATCATCCAGAGGGAGCCTTGATGACAGAAGGAAGCCGGGTGTACCCGGAGCACCGAGAGCCCCCGCCCCCGAGATGAGGTGTCTCCATCCTCCAGCAGCACCTCGCTGGGCTCCACTAGCAACTGTGCCGGTGGCGTTCCCGGGGCCACGCTGAGGTCCCCTCTCCTCCGGCAGCTGCGGGCTTACTGCCTTCGGCTGCTTGGTGTGCGGGCAGAGACACCCAGCATCGCTCGAGGAACAGTGCCTATGCGGGCTCTTCACTTAATTGAGCTGCCCTTCCCCTCAATTAGTTTAAGTTCTGACCTTTCTGTAAATGTAGTGTTGTCTAGGCTTTAATCACCACCCCAGGCTGGGCCTGCTGGGCTGGTACTGAACACAGGAGCAACATCTCCACCTTGATGTCTGAGCTGGCGGGCGGCTCCCAACGCCGGCTCCCTGGGAGCTTGGTGCCCCCTCTCTGCTCTCTTCCTCTGCCGCCCCTCCTCTGAAGTGATGGCCCCTTCATTCTGCCTTGGGTCTCTGAGAAGCTGGCACCAGCCTGTACCCGCCGCTCACCCCAGCTCCTGTGCCGCCTCCATTATCTCACTTAAGACCCAGAACAACTCCGGGAAGGCATCACCTCCCCATGTGAGGGAGCTGGGCCAGAGAGGAGATGACTCACTCAAGGCCCATTCAACCAGTAAAACTGTCTGCGTCCAGAGAGTGTGTTCTCTTGCCAACACCAGTCAGGACTCGAAGTGTGACCCATCACCGCCTGTATTCAGATCACCTGCGGGGAAGGGTGTTGCTAAAATGCATTATTTAAGGGCCTGCTGGATCAGAATTTTTGCAGATGAGACCCTTGAATCTGCATGTTGAGCAGGCACACCGCCGTCCCCAACCCACCCCAGATGATCCTTTGTACAGTGAAGTTTGACAACTACTGGCTGTAGACCTTGATCCCTCACTAGGGTGATAAGGGGAGACCCCTGGCTGGCTGACCCAGCACTACCCCCCACAGGAAAGGGAAGGACTCCTGTCTGGTCCCAGACAAATGGACTGCCCTGGGCTGCCAGATAGATAGATGGCCACCTGCAGCCACCCTACCTCGAGGAAACTTAGGGCTTCCGGTGTGGGGTGCTAGTCCCATTCACCCATTAAGGGGTTACCTTAATGACCCCCTATAACCATACAGCTTTTTCATGGGATTTCATGAGCATGACCTCATCTGAACCTCCCAGCAGTCCTGGGAGGTGAAAGTCAGGCCCCAGGCTTGTATACATAATCAGCGGGAAGCAGGAACTGGTGGGCTTTCCTTGGGCCATACCTTGGTGGGCTTTCTTCCCTTCCTTTCTAGAAAGAGGGGACTGTCAGCAAGCATCCATGCAACAGACAGGCTTGGCCTGTGGCCTCTTGCTTTTCCCCACCACAGAGCCGAGCGAGAAAGGCACAAATCTCTGCCACACGCGCCCAGTGCAGCAGCGGGGAGCTGGGGACAACAGTGAAGGAGAACGTGGCATTGTCCTGCTCCACTGAAGCAGCCTGGTTTTGAGTGACCAGAGGTAGACTGGGGGCCTTGCCAGAGTAGACCTGTGCCCAGAGCTGCACTATCCCCATCACCCCAGGGAGGGGGTGACAGGTTGGTGTCCTAGGGAAGCTCAGGACTATGGTGAGAAGCCCAGGCTTTCGTCCCACCTCTACCCAACAGAGTCAGTTAACCTTGGAGGTGGGCTCCAGCTTCAAGTTTCCTCCTACTTCTGAGATTCTGTGCGTCTGGCACGTCCTCCAGGGCAGGGCCTAAGTGCCAGGGGCAGCCTGTGTCCTGCAGGCAGGCACAGCTGAGAGCGCATGCTCCACTCACTGCCTCGCATCCCATGGCAGGGAAGACAGGCTCCCTTTTGTCATTTTCACAAAGGTGCTTGCTGTTACCTGCTGCTGGCAGCCCCACCTCCTGGCCAGATGGACATTGGCTAAGTACTGTCTTCACAGATGGGCTGGCTGCTTCTTTAAGATCTTGGGTGCATAGAATAGAGGCAGAGAGACCAGACCTTTAAGCTATTGCTCAGGTGGCAGTCCCAAAGGGCACCAACTTCTTTTCTCTTCTGTGCACCCTTGAGGAAGAGCTTTAACTCTTGCCTTCCAGCAAGATGATTGAACCAGGAAGCTTGCCTAGTATTATTTTTCTTCCCCACCCCAGTGCCTTGTCATTAATGAAATGAAAGAACTACAAAGCTCCAACCGCACCCACAAATACCAAATACCGTATGCAGGCATTCATGCACAAACGCAGAGAGCTGATTTTGTGCAGAGAGGTCCCCCGAGGGTGGAGACTCTGAGGCAAATCACATGGTCCCTGCCATCCAGGAGCCCACAGCCCAGGGAGGGACAGAGCTGTTGAGCCGATGTTACTTACAATACAGTGTTAAGGACCTCGCACTTGCCTGGACTATGACCAGGGCAGGAAGCAGGGAGTGGCGAGCACTGCTGGGTAGGGGTGGGGGGGACGTTCAGGAAGCTCTTGGCTGAGCTTGAAAGCTTCAGAGGAGTTTTCACCGGTTTATGGAAGGAGTAGGACCAAAAGGACTGAAAACTGCCAGAAGTGTGTAGCGGTTCTCAGAAGGAAGTGGGGGGTGGTACAGTTTTGCCCCCAGGAGATATTTATCTGTCATGTCTATAGATTTTGATATAGATTTTGGTTGTTACCATGCGGAATGAGGCTACTGCCATGCAGCTATACAGCGTGCACAGGACAGCCCCCCGCAGCAAAGAAGCACTGACCCCAAGATGTCGGTAGAGCCACAGTCGAGAAACCCCTTGTTTGGGCCACGGCAGGACATTCTGCACTGCAAAGGGACAGAGGTGATGTGGCCCAAGCTGAAGCTGGAGGGGCAGAAAGGGGCCAATCATAAGGCCCTCCAAATGCCAAGCTAAGGAGTTTGGACCTCTCTTGAGGCCCCTGAGATCCCTGCCCCCATTTTATGAGGCTGTGGTCTTGGGGGTTGTTGCTGGGGAGAATGATTAGTAGGAGAGACTAGTCAGGAAGCTATTCCAGGAGCTCAGTAAGAAAAGGGGGGCCTGAGAGCAGCAGTATGGTGGGAATAGGAAGGAATTGACCCAGAGAAGGTGCACGGAGCAGGTCGGACCTGCTGGGCTCAGCAACCAATTAGATGTATTCAGTGGGGCAGGAGGAGGAGACCAGTAGACTCAGGCTTCTGGCCAGGGTGACCAAGAGGATGTTGGTTTTGGAAGTGCCTGTGAGGCAGGCTGGTGAGATCCGCACCACACATCTAGTCCGGGTCACCCAAACACACCAGGGGTGCTGGTCCTGGGCAGTCTTGAGCAGAGCTGCCTTGGAGCATGTAGGGAAGGTGGGAGTCTTTCGGTTGTTTTGCTTTCTAATGGCAATTAAGGAATCCAGACAGAGAATCTGAAAAGCTGGCAGTGTAATTAAAGGTAAATGACAGAGGGGTGTTCTGAGGCTCCCTAACCCTCCCCTGCCCCGCTGTCCTCCGCGCCCCCACCCCCACCCCTATGCCGCTGAGGCAGGATATCAGAGGAGGAGATGTTAAGCTAACTAAACACCTGATGAGAAGTGTTGCAGCATGACGCCTGCCGCAGCTTCTAAAAACTCCTGCCGCCTCAGATTAACCTCTCCCCCTGGGCACCGCACATCAGTGGGTCACCAGCTAAAGGACACTGGAAGCCTGCTGCTGGCGGGGAGGGGGGTGACTTTTCTCTGCTGACAGAATCGGTCTCCCTGGGTTCTGAGCCTGTGACGTCCTTCCTTTCATACCCCATTTTCCACTGGCTCCGGGAGTCTGGAAGTTGGGTTTGGGGTAGAGGATCACGAGGCATTGAACACCACGGCGGGGAGGGTGGTGGTGGGGAGGCTGGTTTTCCTGGGGCTGGAGCTGTGGAGCTGAATGTCAAGCAGTGCCCTCCAGAGACCAAAGCGGAGGGTAATTATCACTTCTCCTCCACAACGAGATTGCAGGAGTCAGAGAGCAATTGATTTCTCTTCCGACTACAGATATTTCACTGTTTAATTGGTAGTGACACAGATGGCTGGCTCTCGCCAGGGTGCTGCAGACCAAGCCTCCTGAAAGCGGGGGGGCCCTCGGGACTCATCTTTCCCTCCGGCTGGCGATCCGTTTCCACATCACATCCTCCGCCAGGTGGGGTCGGGTAGGGGTGAGGGCGGCCAGCTCCCTGCTTGCTTTTGCAATTGTGAAAGGAAAGCAGGAGAGTGGATCCAGAAGTGACTTGAGAGCCAGACAGGCACTCCCCAGCAATACGTGGAGAGTTGACTCTGACCTGGACACTGCAGGGAGTTTGGAAATGAGTAAACAATGGCCTCTGGCCTCAGATAGCACTTAGGAGGGAAGGTATCAGAAGCCCTGCCACACTGGGGCGGGGGGGAGGGGAGATGTTCGATGCAGTGAAGCCCAAAACGTCCAGTTAAAGCCGTCCATGACCCAGCCCAACCCCACTATACTTACTCACTACCCTGAACTGCTCTGGGTCGCCCGCTTTGGGTTTGTCTGTCCGTCTTGGACCTCAAGTGCAGAGCTGATTGAGACCCTCGGGTCATGGGCCACTGCCATCATGCTACCACAGAAGACCCCTTTCTCCCTCCACAGGCAGACACCCTAACGTGTTCAGTATATGTCCATGCACATGTCTGTGCCCTTGGAAAACATATGCAGTGTTATTTTATGTCATGTGTTTTTATTTACATGAATGGTATTAGGCTAGAGATGTCATTCCCTGACATTTTATATCAAACTCTCCGTCTTCAAAAGAACTATTCTGCCCTGGAACTAGTACATTGCTTCTGCCGGCTACTAAGCCCTCTGCAATGCACATTCCTCACATTTTCCTTACACATTCTTTTTTATTTTATTTATTTATTTTTTTTATTCATTTGACAGACAGAGACTGCAAGTAGGCAGAGAGGCAGGCAGAGTCGGGGGTGGTGGGAAGCAGGCTCCCAGCTGAGCAGAGAGCCAGATACAGGGCTTGATCCCAGGACCCTGAGATTGTGACCTAAGCCAAAGGCAGAGGCTGAACCCACTGAGCCACCCAGGTGCCCCTACACATTCTTCTTGAGATGGACATTTAATTGTTGCCAACTCCTTGCTATGCCAAAGAAACCTGCAGCAAATGTCTCCATTCCTGTCCCCTTACAGACTATTGCAAAGATCTGGAAGGTTCCCTGGGTGCACGGCCAAGAGCGGCATTGCTGAGTTGAGTTATGCACATTTTTAAATCCACCACTCTCTGCCCACTGCTGAAGGGAATAGCGGCACCTGTGTTCTCTCCACCAGCCGCCCACGCGGGTTCCCCTGCCCTCACATTCCGGTTCTTGGGATTAGCCAGCTTTCCCATTTTTAGTGAATATTACAGTTGTAAGGTGGTATCTCTCTCTCTCTTATCACTTTGCTTTAATTTGAATTTTTCTGATTACTAATGAGGTCTGCTTCTCTTTTTATACTTATTAGCCATTCAGGTATCTCCTCTTGGAGTCGCTTATTCATATTCTTTGCCCATTTTTCTAATTAGTTCCCTGTCTTTTTCTTGCTGGTTTGCAGGGATCCCTTGTATATTATTAATTCCTTTTGGTTGTAGACATTACAAATATCTTTTCCCTGTCGTCAATCAGTTGCCTTTATCTACAGCATCCTTCTTTGAACAAAAAATCCCTAATTTGTCAAATGCATTGTATTTTTTTTTAAAGATTTTATGAGCGAGAGAGAGGAGAGCGAGCATGAGTGGGGGAGGGGCAGAGGGAGAAGCAGACTCCCTGCTGAGCAGGGAGCCTGACATGGGGCTCAACCCCGGGACTCCAGGATCATGATCTGAGCCGAAAGCAGACGCTTAACCAACTGAGCCACCCAGGTGCCCCAAATGCATTATTTTTTAAATTTCATTTGCCTTACAACTTGTGCTTTTAGACTTTTAAGAAATCCTATCTTATCAATTCCTTTATTAGTTTTATCATTCACATTTAGGTATTTAACCCACCTGAAATTCACCTTTATATACGGTGTAAGGCAGGGATACCCTCTCTCTCTCCAGTAACCCAGTATCCCAGTAACATCTGCTAAGCAGCATCCTTTGTCCACTGAGTTGTAATTCTGCCTCTGTCAGACTTTAAGTTCTAGATGTTTATGGTCTGTTTCTGGTCTTCGTTCTGTTCACTGATTTGTTTTTCATTTCCTTCCTGCCTCAGTACCACAATCTTATGACTATGGCTCGGCAGCATGTCTTACTATTGGTAGGAAAAGTGTCACCTCTCAGCTTTTCTTTTGCTTTTTTTTTTTTTTAAAGATTATTTATTCATTTGAGAGAGAGAACGGGCACAAGCCGTGGGAAGAGGCAGAGGGAGAAGAAGAATTTCTGCTGAGCAGGGAGCCCAATGCGGGGTTCGATCCTAGAACTGGGAAATCGTGACCTGAGCCAAAGGCAGGCACTTAACTGTCTGAGTCACCCAGGTGCCTCTCAGTTTTTCTTTTTCAAAATTGACTTAGCTATTGTAGATCTGTATCCTTCCTTACATCCTAGAATTATTTGGGTTCCTCAGAAATACTGACTGGACTTTCATTGGAATTGCATTGAATTTTATTAATATGGTGAGAATTTGATTTTTCACATATTGAATCGTGTTATCCATGAACACAATTTATCTGTTCATTTATTCACATATTTTTAAGTATCCTTGAATAGAGGTTTCTAAATTTCTCAATAAAGGTATTAATTCTTAAATCCTATGTGTTTAAAATTGCAATGTCAGGGTACCTGGGTGGCTCAGTGGGTTAAAGCCTCTGCGTTCAGCTCAGGTCATGATCCCAGGGTCCTGGGATCGAGCCCTGCACTGGGCTGTCTGTTCCGCAGGGATCCTGCTCCCCTTCCTCTCTCTCTGCCTGCCTCTCTGCCTACTTGTGACCTTGTCACAATAAATAAATAAAATCTTTAAAAAAATAAAAATAAAATTGCAACGTTGATCTTATTTTTTTCTCCCCACCCCTCTCTTTTAGTTGATCACTACTGTAGTATAAAAGTGCTGTTGCCCTTTGTTAGTTTTTCTTGTATCTGGCAATCTTGCTAAATTCCCCTGTTAATTCTAGTAATGTTCATCTACATTTTACTGGGTTTTCTCTAAAAATAACATCTCTAAGGATGGCTCAGTTGTTAAGCATCTGACTCTTGATCTCAGCTCGGGTCTTGATCTCAGGGTAATGAGTTCAAGCCCCACGTTGGGCTCCACACTGGGCATGGAGCCTACTTAAAAAAATTAAAAATCATCTCCAAATACTGATAGTTTTGTTTCTTCTTATTGGTCTCTCTCTGTCTGTCATAATGCATTGGTCAGCACCTCCAGTACTTTTTCCACCATAGCAATGGTGAAAGTATTATTGATATTCTTGGAACTTAAAGGGAATGCATCTAACATTTCTCTGTTCAGTATGTTTCATGTGGGTTTTGTTTTGTTTTGTTTTTTAAGATTTTACTTATTTAGGGTGCCTGGGTGGCTCAGTGGATTAAAGCCTCTGCCTTCAGCTTGGGTCATGATCCCAGGGTCCTGGGATTGAGCCCCATGTCAGGCTCTCTGCTCAGCAGGGAGCCTGCTTCCTCCTTTCTCTGCCTGCCTCTCTGCCTGCTTGTCATCTCTGTCTGTCAAATAAATAAAATCTTAAAAAAAAAATTCTACTTATTTATTTGACAGAGATCACAAGTAGACAGAGAGGCAGGCAGAGAGAGAGAGGAGGAAGAAGTCTCCCCACTGAGTAGAGAGGCCGATGCAGGGCTCGATCCCAGGACCCTGGGATCATGACCTGAGCTGAAGGCAGAGGCTTAACCCACTGAGCCACCCAGGTGCCCCTCATGTGGGTTTTTTGTAGATAGCTGTTATCAAGTTAAGGAATAGAAGGTCCCTTCTATTGCTATTTTTTTGAGAACTTTAATCATAAATAGGGATCTCATGTATCAAATACTTTTTTAAACATGATATTATTTATTTATTTGAGAGAGAGAGAGAGAATATGAGTGGGGAGAGGGGCAGAGGGAAAAACAGACTCCCCACTGAGCAGGGAGCCCAACACAGGGCTCTATCTTGGGACTCTAGGATCATGACCTGAGCCGAAGGCAGATGCTTAACCCACTGGGCCACCCAGGTGCCCCATGTTATCAAATACTTCTTAAAAACCTATTAAAATAATATATGATTTTCCCACCTTGACCCCATAAATGTTATAAATTAAAAGAACAGATTAATCATCCTTGTATTTCCAGGATAAACCTTACTGGATTATGCTGAATTATGTTTAATTTGCTTTTAATGACTGAACTACGTCATTCTCACATTCAAATTCATCAGTATGTAAATAGTCCTAATATTCTTTTTGTCATTTTTACTATTTCTTAAATAATATGATTTCTTAAAAAGTAAATATGTGTGTGGTTATTTCTGTTTTTACTCAGCACTTTATCTGCATTCCCTGTTTTTGTCAGCCTTGTCAAAAGTCTATCTATCTTTTTTGGTCTTTTTTTTTTTTTTAAAGATTTTATTTATTTATTTGACAGATAGAGATCACAAGTAGGCAGAGAAGCGGGCAGAGAGAGAGGAGGAAGCAGAGAGCTAAGCAGAGAGCCCAATGCAGGGCTCGATCCCAGAACCCTGGGATCATGACGTGAACCGAAGGCAGAGGCTTTAACCCACTGAGCCACCCAGGCGCCCCTTTTTTGGTCTTTTTAAAGAACCAGCTTTTGATATGATGTTTCTAAAATACCTTACAGAGTTGGAGAGACTTGAGTTCAAATCCCTGCTCTGCTGCATGTTAACCATAAGACCTTGGGCACATCATTAAGCCCCTTTGCATTTACGTCCTCATCTATAAAATGAGAACAGTCCTCCTTATTTGGAGGATCAGATTAGAAAATTCAGCGTGGGGCACGTGGAAAGCGTGTGGTGCCTGTTAGTCCTTGTCTTCAGTGCCTTTGTTTACGATGTGTTCTTTGCCAGAAACACGTGCCTCATAAGCTTCTGCTAGCCCCTGTGGATGTGGTCAGATTAGAAAAAGCTATCCCTTCCTCAGGCAGGCATATTTACCACTCACCCCCTCAGCCCAGAGCCCATGTGCAGTGCACAACCCGCACACCCACGCGCGGCACCCCCTCCCACTTGCCAGCTCTGTTTTCCTCCCTGTTCATTTCTCCCGGTCCCGGAGGCTGCCCATTCTTCAGGTGTTAGCTTCCCTGATGAAGCCTTTCTTAAGAATTTCTTCCCTGGCCAGAAGCAATCATTCAGTCTCCCTCCCTCCTGCTGCCCCTCCTCCCACACCCCCTTCTGACTTTGAACTCACCTCACAGATCACTTGTACTTCTCTTAAAGCATTTATCTCATTTTGCCTCACGTCTTACTTAGTGCAAACGGTTTATCGTTCCAGTGGGATTAACCCCTTGAAGTCAGGGATTAAAGTTTATCTGTAGATCCCCCCTCTGCTTCTGGGACCCAGTAAATTTTAACTTGTATGAATGATTGAGTATGAAATGTGGGAGCCAAGAACAGTGGTAAATAATATTGCGTGAATGGAGGGGGGGTTCTTTAGAGGCAGGGGGAGGGTAGAGCACATGTGTGAGGGTAGTGGAGATGGAGGATACCACTGTGCTCAGTGCTCTCGCGGTTTGTCTCCCCAGTCCCTCACAACAGCCCTTTGAGATCGTTCCGGTTACTAGCTGGTGTACTGGTGTACGTGGTGGAGCTGGTCTACCAGGCCTGGTCTGTCTGACTTCAGAGTTCAGGCTTCCAGTGGCACCAGCTAACAGAAGCCCTCAACCGTACAGTGATTACCATTTATTTATGACTTCCTGCGTGCCAGACATTGTATTTGATGCTTTACAGATGTTATCTAATCTCAATGGCAAAATGAAAGTACAGGGTAAAGGGTATGCCCACTTTGCAGATGAGGAAGCAGAGGCTCACCAAGGTTAAGTGACTTGCCTGAGGTCACATACATAGGAAGTCGATATAACCAGATCCGTTGACCCCAAAGCATGCCCTTTGCTCTGCATCACACCCACAATGCTTGGGGCCCGCAAGAAAACCCTGCCACTGGAGCAGATGAAGTTTTGCCTAGGAAAATGAAGAAACTAAGGTCAGAAAGGCAGATCTACCTCAAGCTGAAAACCTCACCTTCCACGACAGATCTTCAGGACAGGCTTTTAGAAACCAAGGGTCCTAGACAGTGACCTTGACTTGAGGGTGGTGTGAGATAACCCGGCCACCTGGAGGCCAGGAGAGTTGAGCTCCTGGAGTTCTACCTGAATCCGCACCAACGGGAGGACGGGACCGTGCACAACTCTAGGGAGATCAAAGCACTCAGGCCGGCAGAGAAGGGGGTTTGAGCAGATTTGCAGGTGGTGAGAATGAGTCCATCCCACGCTTCTCAGTGACTTCTTCTTGAGCCTACTTGTTTCCCTGGGCCACTAGGACCAACTTTCCTCAACCTCCTAGATCTCCCTGGCGCGGCTTCTGAAGAGCTGTTGGAGAACGGGCAGGGTCGGGTAGTGGGGATAGAGCACAGCCTGCCTGGACCCCCAGACAGTTCTCAGGGCAGAGAGCCCAGGAGTGTTGCAGATGGGCTGTTTGGCTCTTGGCCTTGGGTTACATAGGCCCAGCTAGACCTCTCTGGGCCACAGTGTACTGCTATAGAGACGGAGTCACCCCATGTCTCACTAGTCACCCTTCCCCATCCAGGTCATTGCGGTGGTCATGGACTTCTTCACTGACAGCGATATCTTCCAAGACATTGTGGATGCTGCCTTTAAGCGCCGGGTCCCGGTGTATATCATCCTGGATGAGGCAGGCGTGACGTTTTTCTTGGAAATGTGTCAGGGCCTAGAGCTCACCGACTTCCGCGTTCGGGTGAGTTGTACCACTGGGGTAGGGATAGAGCGTGAAGGGAAGAGGTGCAAGAGATGAGATGGAGGCTGCCTCTGCCCCCAGCCTCTGCCCAGTTCGGGCAAGAGTTCAACACCTTTCTTTCTGTCTAGAACCTTGCCTTGTGAATTGATAACCCTAACTTTTACATGCCCAGCTTAAATTTTATCTCAAGACTATTGAGGTTAAGGAGGCAGCTCTGGCCCAGTCCTGGGGTGCTCACCCTGCAGAGTCACGGTCAGGATCAAAGCTAGGGCTTTGGTTCTCTTCTAGGGAGCTTTGGGAGCAGGCAGGAACCACCTTGGGCTCATCTATGCTCAAAGCAAGATGTGCTAACTTCCTCTTGCTCTCCAGATGGGGTTGTACCTCTACACCTGTGGGAAGTAGAGTCTAGCATAGACGGGAACCAACAGGCAGGGCTCCACAGACAAGAGGGTTCCTTCTCTGCCACACAAAACTTGGCTCCAAGTCTCATGAGTGACAGTGCTTTTCCACTCTTCTCAACAGAACATCCGTGTCCGCTCTGTAACAGGTGTTGGCTTCTACATGCCCATGGGGAAGATCAAGGGGACCCTGTCATCAACATTCCTAATGGTAGATGGTGAGAAAGTGGCCACAGGATCTTACAGGTGAGTTGGGCCAGGTCAGAGAAGAACCCTGAGGCTTTTACTTGGGGTAACAAATTACATGGTCAGGAAGACTCTGGACTGGAGCCCCCGTGGTCGTGGGTCTAAGATGGGTTCTTGGATCTAATGGCAGGGAAGAGCCTCCTGGCCAGTACCTGCCCTCCAAATTTCTGGCTACTGTATTACTCCAGAGGCGGGGGTCAACTCTTCCCGGGCATTAAGCACAGCTTGACCTTCATGGTCCACAGCAGCTCTTGCATTGTGAGGCTAGTCGTTGCGGGGACAGTCAGGAAGCAGAATGGACCAGATCTGGGAAAGAAATGGGAGGGTGTGGTCACTTTCACTCAGGCCTGTGGTGCCAGCAGGATGGGCAATGGTCCTAGTTTTCATACTGCCAGGAAGCTCCATGGCCTGCGAGATCAGAAGTGGCACAATAAATGGCACAAGAAGGTCCCTTTGGGCACAGCCCTGGGGGCCAACACATTTGGAGGCGCTTCCCGTGCAAAGGGGATTGTGCTGGGAAAAGCAGGGTTTGAAGCCCAGCAGCCACATTCTGCCATCAGGAAACATGTCAGGGTCCAGCTGATCAAGAACGGCAAAAAAGTCACAGACTTTGTACCCAAGGATGGTGGTTTAAATTTTACCGAGGAGAGTGATGAGGTTCTGGTTGATGGATTTGGCCACAAAGGTCACGCTGCCGGTGACGTTCCTGGCGTTCGGTTTAAGGCTGTCAAAGTAGCCGATGTCTCTCTTTTGCCTAATACAAAAGCAAGAAGGAAAGACAAGATCCTAAGTTTTGATGGTGAAAACATGACAGAAATAAATTTTCATATGCCAAAAAAAAAAAAAAAGAAAGAAAGAAAGAAATGTAAGGATGTGGTGTGAAAGCAATGTGTCCCAATTCCAGTTCAGAAGTCTGTTACCAGGAACATGAGAAAGTCCATCTCAGAGATGGACTCTGCCCTCCGAGAAAACCGAAATCCCGGTGAGGCGAGAGACCGGGCCGGGAAATGATCAGTAAGTGGCCACGGTCCTCGGACATGGCTGAAGTGCAGGATTTGCAGACACTGAGCGCTTGGAAGACTCTGAGAAGAGCCGTATTAGCAGTAGCAGCGGGGGCGCCCGGTGGCTCAGTGGGTTAAGCATCTGCCTTTGGCTCTGGTCATGATCCCCGGGTCCTGGCATCCGGGTCCCTACTCAGCGGGGAGCCTGCTTCTGCCCTTCTGCCTCTCCCCCAAGCTTGTGTGCACTTTTTCTCTCAACTAAATAAGTAAAATCTTAAAAAAAAAAAAACAAAAAAAAACAGTAATAGCAGCCCCCCCCCCCCTTACGGGGGGGGGGGGGGGGTGTGCCACGTACGGAGCTAAATGTTTTATACGTGGTGTCACACGTGAGCCTCACCACACTTGTGTGGCTGTGTGCTCCTTGAGCCCCACTTTTCAAGGCCTCCAAGGGTAGAAACCAGGTGGGAACCCAGGCCCGCCTTCTCATGCCCTCGCCTGCTTCCTGCATTTGAGGCCAAGACCTGAGAAACAGGGAGGACGTGGGACCAGGAGGCCCTTCCACCAGGCAGCAAGGCCTCGGCCTCCATAGGAGATGGGGTTGGGGTGGGGGCAGCGGGCTGTGGAGCTGGGATGGCCAGGGGCTGCCGCAGGCTGGGCCTACGTGTCGTGCTTCTCTGTCCCCACGTTCCCAGGTTCACCTGGAGCTCCTCCTACGTGGACAGGAACCTTCTCCTCCTCCTCACAGGGCAGAACGTGGAGCCCTTCGACCTGTTGTTCCGGGAGCTGTATGCCATCTCTGAGGAGGTGAACTTGTACCAGCAGCTGAACCTAGGGGGTGGCGCCGGGAGGCTGAGCCCCAACCACTCCTCCACGGTGGCTCGCAGGCTCATCAACCCCAAGTATGCCCTGGTGTCAGGCAGCCGCCAGCCCCCCGGGGAGATGATGCGCTGGGCCGTCCGGCAGCAGCGGGAGGCCGGCGGCGACCCCAAGGAGCAGCAGGAGGGGGGCAGCGGCGGGGAGGTGGCCCGGCGCCTGGAGAGCTTCCTGAACGACCTGGTCACGCTGGAGCAGGTGCTGCCCCCCATGGAGCCCGTGCCCTCGGGACAGCTGGCTCGGAAGGGCGGCCGGGTGGTCTCTCACCTGCACGTGGACCTGAAGCCCAGACCCCCGGAGGCGCTGGTCCGGAACGGCAAGGGAGAGGCTGCCAACGGGGAAGCCGCCACTGCCAAGGACAGCAGGCGCTTCAGCAGGAGGCTCTTCAGCCGGCGGTCCAAGACTCCCACGGCGCCCAACGGCGGGAGCAGCTCCCTCTCCACCGAGACCTTCGCAGAGGTGCAGTTTGTGACGGGGAAGAGGCCCAAAGAGGGCTCCAGTGCTGACATCTCAGGTGAGCCCTCCCTCCACCCACGGCCCCACGCCCCCAGGCCGGCTGCCCTCATCCCGGAGCGCTGCCTCCTGTCTGCAGAAAGGCTGCCTGCTGGCGTGCGGACAGCCAGAGCCCTGAGGTCCCGCAGGCCCTCGGTTCCCATCCTGCTCCGGCAGGTCCAAGTTCACTTCCTCTTCTCTAAGAGGAAAGAAGGACGGGGCACCTGGGTGGCTCCGTTGGCTGAAGTGTCTGACTCTTCGATTTGAGCTCAGATCAGATCATGATCTCAGGGTCTCGAGAGCGAGCTCCCGAGTGGGGCTCTGCTGGGCGTAGAACCTGATTAAGATTCTCTCTCTTCCTCTCCCCCTCTCCTGCTCTCTCTCTCATTCTCTCTCTCCAACAAATAAATCTTAAAAATAAAGAGGAGAAGGGTACCAATAAATAAATCTTAAAAATAAAGAGGAGAAGCTCAGCTGTTCTGAGGCTGTAAGGTGCTTGGAACAGTGCTGGACATGGAGTCATCTGAGAGCTCTAGTTCCTGCCACCAGAAGCCTGGAAACTTTCTCCTTTGTCAGTGAAGAAACAGACACAGAGCAGCTGAGTGGTCTAACCCAAGCTTGACCTCTGCCTCTGAGTCGAGGGCTCGTTCTAGAAAACCTGTTCCTTGCCACCTCACCTGTCATCACAATCCACCTGGCTCAAACACACCCCACCCTCGCCTGAACCCCACCCATGCCCTGACCCACTTTCCTCATTTCTGTTGTAAATAGCGTGACTTGCTTCTTCCCTGTGCTTGTTTGATAAGTGGTGTTTGCCCTGCTGCTTACTTTCGGGAGAGCGTGTTCCTGGTGGTGGCGTCTTTCTGGCTGTCTCTCTGGGACTCCCGAGAGGTCTGGGCCTCCATCTCTTTCTCCGGAGCAGGCCTTTCTGAAGAGGTGGGTGGTGACAACCAGGGCTGCTGCCGGGGCCTTTCCTCACGGTAGGACCTCCGACTAGAAGGGGTCTCCGTGCAGGGATTTCGCTCGTGGCTATGAGGCTCGGCCCCAGGGCAACCGGCCTCCCCCAGCAAGGCAGGTGCTGCTGGGGTATCTGAGTGCTTCCAGATCTCCATTGACCTCCACAGCCCTAGCTTTGACCTGATAATGGCTCGATAGCAAGGGTCACAACCACCTTCCCCTGCGCTGACTGCCCAGCCGGCCCCGGAACCTGGCGCGCTCTGCCTGTGCTTGTCCAGGTTAGGACAGGCCTGGGAGTCTCTGAATCTGGGACACAGGAGTGCCAGGGCCGTACCTCCATTGGGCCGGGAAGCGTCTCTTGGGCACCTCCATGTACCAGGCCCTTCATAAGATGCTTTCTCTCTCACTTTTTCCTCACGACCACCACAGAGGTGGCTGGTAGGAGCTCAGAGAGGTGCACTCGGTGGTCTCAGGACACAGGAAGTGGTGGTGGGGTCGGGACTCAAACCCAGGCCTGAGCCCATGACCTCTCAGGGAGGGGTGGTGGCCCCCAGTCGCGTTCCCACAGGGATCCCTGGCTCCCCGCCCCCACACCTGGTGCTCTGCCACCTTACCCCTCTTGCTGGGAGGAAGGGTTGCCATGGTGAACACCTGGCAGGGCAGGGCGAGGGAGGAGCGGGCACAAAAAGGGCCATTTCCCAAGTCCTGACTGTGGAGGAAGTGAGAGCTCTCACTCCCTTCAGCCCCTCACCCTGAAGTGTTTCCATAGAAACAAAAGGCCCATTATCTTGTCCCTTCCTGCCACCTTCCTGAAGTCTCTCAGCAGCCAGTTCACTGCCCCTGCCTCCGCCCTCTGCATGTCTTTGGAGCCAGACAAGCACATGGGGCTGCGCCCCAGGGACGCTCCTTTCCCGAGTGCCTTAGCACGTAAAGTCAGGAAGGCCCCGGGAGACCCAGCAGGATCACCCTATTCCTTCCCCATCCTTTAGAAGAAACACAAAGTGGCCTTAGGGCTGGGCCTCCCGTTCCCCAGGGCCTCATAGTCAGGCTGTTAATGAGCCCTTTCCTCTCCCTGCCGCTTGCTTCCCTCCAAGGGAAGGGACAAGAAGCAGGACCCCTCGCCCCACAAGCCCTTCTCTCGGCCTCCAGCTTCCCAAATGTATGACAGCAGCTGGGCTGTCCTGGTGTCTCATCTCAGGCAGAAGCTAAGTCACCACGACTCTGTGTGACAGACAGAGGGTCACATTCCTGACTTCATAGGGCCCCCAAGGTTGGAACTAGCAGTTCTAGTACTCTTGGAACTGTCATCTGGGAGGAAATCACTTTAACTACTAGCTTAGGGCCCTCATCTAGGGAAAGGATCCTTTTCCTACAGTGAACATTCAGAACATCATCAGAACAGACATCATGTGGGACCTCGCCCCCCAGCACTTTGCTCCCCATACCCTGGACCCATCCTTCCTGCTCCCCAAGGCTGTTTCCTGTTCGAGAAGAGGAGGAGCTGAGCTAGGGAGGGTTTCTGAGGTCCCTTTGAGCTCCTGATTCTGACTCTGTCCTCTCTCTCCCTGCCTCCCTCTTGTCAAGGGAGAGCCTGGGCTGATGGATAGGGTGGGTGGAAGAGAAAAATAGAAAAGCTAAGTGCTGGCAGCCTGTGAAATTGCTTGATAAGAAGTATATAGTTGTCAAGCAGCATGCAAATGTTTGCAGGTCCAAGTGTGGCCCTTGGGAGGACCTTCGGAAATCCCTTCCTTTAGGTCTGGGGATGGGGGGGTGGGTGTCTTGTCACGGCTGGTGGGGAGGTGGGGATGGACCCTGGTGGTTTGAAGGCTCACTGCACCCTCTACTGGTGGAAGCTGAGCTCCTTTCCCTTCTGGTTTTTCTCTCAACTGGGACCTTGTATCTGCGGTGGGTGCACTTACAGACTTCCCAAGCCTGACACCTGTGTCCATCCAGGAGTTAAGACGGTCCTCTGGGACAGAAATCCCAATCTCAGGGAGCGGCCTTCACTGGAATTTAAGCCTTGTTAAAACTCAGTGAGGAGTCTGTACCGTTGGGCTGGGCTCAGGAATCTGCCTTTTAAACAAGTGTGCCGAGTGTTTCCCATGTACGGGGTCCCAGAGCTGTGGATTATGATGACTCTCGCATAAGGGCCTGCCCTCATGGGGCTGCCAGGCTGAGGAAAGGAAGTTCCAGATGATGTCCCGGAGCCCCTCCCCGTCCCCCCAAGAAGATCACTCTTGACTATGGTCAAGGGAAGGAAGAAAGGCGCAGACATTCCCTGACCAGGTGCCATGTGGACCCACGCTAGTTGCTGTCACACAGAACTCACAACCACCCTGCTGGATGACATCGTTCACAGATAGGTGCAGAGAAACAAGATTCTGTGTCCAGGGAAATAGGGCAGCATGGTCTCTTGCCTCCCAGAGCCCCGCACAAAGCACTGTGGTTATCTCTAGAACTTAGGGTTAGTGCTACTTTCCTACATCTTTGAAGACTGTTTGGAAGGTCTAGAGGCTTCTTACCAATGGACTCTCCCCCTGATATCCCATTAGTGGAGAGGAAGAAGAACGTGGCCATTAACACTCCAGAGTACCTCTGGGTCATGACCTACCAAGGTCCTCTGGGCCCATACTTTTCTTCCCAGAGTTCTCGGAGGTGACTACAGTGACATTTCCATTTCCTGGGTTCCCTGATTCATGCATGGGGGAGCCATCTTAACTGACAATGTGGTCTGGCTCTTAGTGCTGTGGCCACTAGGCTCCTGGTTTGGGACTTCAGGCTCACCTGTGTCATCCCTGGGGGCTGGATTTCTCAAATCTCTCTTGGAAATCTGGGCCCCTGTCTGGGACAGAAGGTTGGGGAAGTACTCCTGGGGTTCAGAGCCCCCTAGGGGACCTGTGGGCCACCAGTTCCAGGATAAGTCTACTCAAGAGCTGTCTTGTCAAGACAGAGTTTCGGACTTCAGTGTCGCTCCTGCGGGTCACGGGTTGTGCCCCAGCTGGTGTTTGGAGTCTGACTTAGTAAAGCCAAGTACTATTACCTGTCAGGGTCCCGACCGCACGGCAAGGTGAGGGGAGTCGTGTGAGCATCCTTCGAGGGGACTGATCCCACCCAGTTCTAGAAAAGAGGATAGCGTCCTGATTCTCACCGGCATACGTCATGATCCCTCTGTCCTTCCCGTTTCCCTTGGGCCTCGCCAGGGCTTTCCTCACCATCCAGGTGAGTGAGGGCGTGTATGTCGCCCAGTTGAGACCTATGGCTGCTGCTGCTGTTGTGAGGATTGGTACGAACCTGTGAGTGGCTTACCGCTGCCTGGGCACCCATTTCACTCAAGAAATATCTGTGCACTGTTTGCCCGGCACTGTTCTAAGTTCCTGGTACTACAGCACACAAAACAAGCAAAGCCCCTGCTCTTACAGAGTGAATACCAGGCTGGAAACAGAAGGGCAGGGCGGGCAATGGCCCTTTGATAAAGGGTGATCAGGAAGGCCTGTCTGATGAAGGGACAAAGGGCCATTTGAACAGCAACTTGAGTGAAGGGAGCGAGAACATTGTGTAGACATCCAGAGGAAGAATCTTCCAGAAAAGGGTAATATGAAGTCCTGAAACCCCTGGGGCTGTAGAGCCCATGGTCCGAGTCCGGCATCCCGGTCAGCGTCCTTGCCCTGACGCCCCAGGCACCTCCACCGGCGACCTCCCCCACGACGCGGGGTCTCACTTCAGCGTTAGCTCCCTTTGACGTTTGGCCTTTCCTCAGATCTTCCCTGCGCTGCCCATACTTTGTTTAAAAAAAAAAAAAAAAGAAGAAGAAGAGAGAAAAGAAAAGAAAAGAAAAGCCATTTTTATGTATTCTTCCCTGTTAACCTGAGCAGGTCTGATTCTCCTCAGTCCTGCCAAACACCTACACACGCTAGACTCGCAGTCAGCGCGCGCGGAGGGAACGATGGCGCACGAAGACTTTGTCCTCAAACCATCTCTCCGTCGGCACGGAGAGGAATCCTGAGTCCAGTCTCTGCAGGCTTTCCTGGCCGGATGGAACAAGGGGGAGGCGCAACCTGGCAAACCTGTGGGCTCTCACCCCTGCCTCCCCCAGCTTCCCCCGGCAGGGGGACAGAGCCGGGGCGCAGTGCAGGCCCAGGATGCAGGCCCAGGATGCAGGCCCGCTCTTCCCACCCTGGAGCCACACTCCTTCCCCTGCCTCGGGTTACAGAAATTGATCTGCTTCCCTGCCTCCAGAATGCTGCCGCCTCCGGGGAGGAACGCCACATCTGCTCAGGAGGCCAAGCAAATAAAAGAAGCCACTAAGGAGAGACATTGGGGGTGGCTGTGTCTGTGGTAGTTGTGAGGGGACTGTGGGACAGCACAACTGCATCAGAGGCAGCCCGCTCCCCACCCCCGCCCTCCCCCCAAGTCAACCCAGGTTCCTTGACCCTTGGAGGGGGGGGGGGGGGGGGGGGGGGGGGGGGGGGGGGCACAGTCATCCACCTCCCTCCTACTTTCTCTAAGCCTCACAAGCATCAAACTTGGCTTCCAGGGAGGCCTAGCTGGCCTCGTAGTCCGAGCAAGTTCAGTCTCCCCAGACAGGGTGGTGGCGAGCAGAGCTTGAGGGGGGTGGGGAGGCCTCCACTGGAGCCTCTTCAGTGTCTCCCTTACTGGTGGTCCAGGAGAGGAGGCAGCGGCCGCATTAATTAAACTCGCAGCTGGAGTGATGTGGGAAAGGGTGTGGGCGCCAGGGAGGTGACCCTCGAGAGGGGCTGGCACCAAGGAGCTCAGCGGCTGGCACCTGGGAGAAGGGCAGCCTGTGCCCAGGAGGACGGAGGCCCAGCAGCCTGACACCTGGCGGGCCGAAATGTCAGTGTCTGCCTCTCGGCTCCCCCCGCCCCCTTCCCTCTGGAGCTCCCGGCGCAGAAATCCAGCCGCAGAAGCCACCGGCCTCCACTTGGGGCTGAAAGGATGGAAGTGGAGGGAAGGGGCCTGGGGAGGCGGGAGGCGGGAGGCGGGAAGCCGGAAGCGGGAAGCGGGAAGCGGGCTCCTCTGGCCTGGAGAGCAGCTTTCTCTCCCCCACCTTTCCCCTCCGTGAAGCGTGCTCCCTCCCTCCTCTGTCTTACAACCACCCCCCTAAGCATGCAGTCTGGGCCACACTGCCTGGCTCGCCATCAGCCTCCTGACCCAGGTGATCCCTTCGGGGAAGGAGCCGAGGCTGGTGCTGGTGTTGACAGGATTGGGGAGCCGGTGGGTCCGCTGCCCTCAGCTGTGCGGCAGGGCTGGTGACACCGTCTCACGGTGTGTCCACTGCCCTGGGGATTAGCTGAGAGAAGGTCTGTTGTGCTTGGTAAGCGGTGAGGGCAGCTGCACAGAGTCTGGGCTACTGGGAAGCCACCTCTTGGAAAGACTTTTTCAGTCATTGATCATAGTTGCAGATTGGGGTTCTGGATCCTTCCCTGCTGATGCTGCTGAGGTCAGGAGGCAGCAGATCCCTTGGTACCCCAAACAGTGACTGTCTTGCAGAGAGAACGAGACAGGGAGAACGTTTCCTCTTGCTTTCCTGGGGGCCCTACTGACCCCAGATCAGCAGCTTGCGGGGGAGACCGTGAGCCCAGCCCCTAAATCAGGTGTGGGCAGAACACGGGAGAGGAGGGGGAGGCGAGTCCGCCGAGCACTTCACTTATGTCTTCCTTGCCTGTGTCAGTTGTCTCTGCAGGTAAAACAAGTGCCAGTCCCGCCAAGGCCAGAAATTGCGTGATTTCCTGAGCTGTGGGCCAGCGGTGGGGAGGACTTATGGGTGTCCCCGGCCCTGCCCTATGGAGAATTCAGGTCAAGCCCTGCACCAGTTTGCACTCTGGACCCTCACTTGCTTCCTGCCCAGCAGCCTCAATCCTGGCCTCAGGGACCCTTGATTCCAGACGTGAGAGTCTGCAGCATCTCAAGACGACCGCACACCCCTGCAAGACTGTCACTGGCCAGGCAGGGGACACTCCTTGTTTACATGAAGTGGAAGCTTGACTCGTGTCTGCTCTCCTTTATGCCAGACCCCCTCCCTCCACTGGGCCAGCCTTGCCCTGCAGGTGCCCAGATGGGGTGAGCCCGTGTCTTCATGCCTAATGTGATGGGGTCTCCAGGGCAGCCCCAGCTCCCTGACTTCTCCTTCCCTGGGCTTCCTGGTGCTCCTGATCCCCCAAGAGGTTTGGTGGGATATAAAGGAAGAGAACGGATGGGACTCTGGGCCGGGGAGCCAGTCTCGACCTAGGCTCGGCACTCAAGGTAGAAGGTGCAGCGAGCACAGCTTAGGGCACCAGCTGCTCTGGCCTTCCTGGCCTGGTTTCTGCAGGCTCCTGCACCAGACCTGGAGTGAAATGAGGGCCAAGCCTCCCCTCAGCCAGGGGCAGAATCTGACCCTGCCGTGCTGAGAGCCCTCACACTGAGGTCTGCTTCCCCTCCCTGCCACCATCTCAGCACTCTCCACGCCAGCGGTGCAGACCTCCTTGGCTGTCACCAGTGCAAACACATATGGGGCTGCTTCTTGTGCTTTTGCCTGAGGCTACTCCCTCCCTTTAATAAAGTGCCTTGGTTGGCAGCCCAGGCCGGGGGGGAGAGAGAGCTTGGCCGAGGGCGGGCGGGAGGTTCGAGTGCTATGGGAGGTTAGCCCTGCAGACAAGGGCCTCTGTCCTTCCCACCTCCCTCCCCGCTTCCTCCCAAGATGGCCATCAGGCCCCTTCACCAGCCGGGACTTTTGTGCCTTCTCTAGTTACATTTCAGCCGAAAACCAGCCTTTGCCTCCTGACAAAAGTCAGGCTGTATCTAGGAGCTTTTGCCTCCCCAAAGAGGCCTGGCCTAATGGCCACAACGCCAGCCCAGGGAGAGCAGCCTAAAGTCACCCCCTACCCCTCCCTACTTGTGTGACCAGAGGGGTCAAAGGAGAGATTTCTTTCCTTTTTTTTTTTTTTAATTTTTTATTAACATATAATGTATTATTTGTTTCAGGGGTACAGGTCTGTTATCCATCAGCCCTACACAATTCACAGCACTCGTCATAAAATATACCCTCCCCAGTGTCCATCCCCCAGCCGCCCCATCCTTTCCTGAGTTTGTCTCCTGAGATTAAGAGTTGAGGAGAAATTTCTCGAGTGGACAACAGAAATTGTCAGACTGCAGGTTCTGCGAGGCTACAGCTGTGGGATCACAGCCACCAGGGAGCCGAGGGGCCACATGGCCCAGTGGAAGCAACACCAGTGGAAGCAACACCAGGCGGCCTCTTCCAGCCTCTTCTGAACCCAACTTGTCTTTGTGTCTTTCTTTCTGCAAAACCCTGGGGCACCCGCAGCACCTGGAGGAGGGGCCTATGTGTGGGGTTGGGGGAGGTCACTGGGGCCACAGAAGTGAACCAGGAGGTGGGATGGTGTGGTGGGGTTGTGGGGGAAGAACCTGGCCTCTGGCAGTGGGGGAGGAAAGGAAGGGTGAGCCCACTTCCCAGGGGCTCCTCTCTCCATCCTGAGGCTAGCTTCAAGGGTGGGGGGTGGGGAGGGCAGGGGGCCCTGACCTACCTCCTTGAACTTTTATGAGGATTAAATATTTCCTGGGAGGTGCTGGCATTGTGGCACGTGCTTGTCCTGGAGGGCAAGGAAAGGAAAACCAGGGATAGGAATCCCCATGGTGGAGGGTGTCCCCTCTGCTCAGGGCCGTCACCTTGACAGTATGAGACACAAGTGGGCAAATGGCAGTCAGGGAGAAAGATTACCCTTGATGGGGAGAGTGGACCCCTCTGGGGACAGGGGAGGAGGCCTTAGAGAAGGGACCAGCTCCTAAGAGTTCTCCCCAAAGGCTTCTTCTGCCCTCCCTCCCAGAGAAGCTGGCCTGCTGTATCCCCTTCCCCTCTTCTGACCCAGAGCAGGGCCAGTTCCTCCCCAGCCCTAACATGTGGGAGAGTCCAGATTAGAAGCACCAAGTCACTGAAGCCTGGCACCAGGCCTGCCTTTCTGCCTGTTTCCCCAGGTGCCAAGACGGGGTGTTCCCACTTTGTTCATAGAAACAGGGGGGCAGGAGACCACGAGGAAGCAAGGCTGTGTAGTGGGAGGACCTCTGGCTGCCGAGGGAGGGCACCTCCCCTCTGGTCTGTCTCCCCATGCCCTTTCGAGGTTTGGATGAGATGGCGCCTGACCCCTCCAGCCCTGAGAGGCCAGGGACAGGACAGTAGTGCAAAGATTGCTAAGGATCTTGAAGCGCTAAGCTTCAAGCCTCTGCCCAAGCTCCAGACCACTCTGCTCTGCCTCTGGGTTTTGCAGTCTTTACTACATCTGTCCTCCGTTCCAGCATTTGCACACACACTGTGAAGCATTCTCTCTCTCATCAGATCTCAAGGGTACATCTGGCATCCTCAGATGGATGGCAAGTGGAAGGGTGTATCGTGCCTTCGGTCCCCACACGGCAGCTTCCACAGGGCTGGTAACGTCAGAGGGGCTCCCGGAGGAGCACGGAGGAAACGGCCCTCTCGACACCACCAGCAGCACCATCAAGTAGCCCACTCTGGGTCCAGCTTCTGTAGGCTGAGTGCCAACAACCTGCACGGCCTCTGCTAACACCACTACCCTCTGCTGTCAGAGAATTTAATAGAATGGATAGGCAAAAAGAAAAAGAAAAAAAAGATGGCCCTTGAGATAGGGAGGACACAGGACAGAGAGGTGAAATGGGCCTTTTCTGTTTTTACTGTGATGATTTTCTCTAATTTATTGAGAACCTACTATATGCCAGTGACCGTGCCAGATGCTTTAGTCACCTGCAGTTTTCAAACTAAGAAAAGCTCAGGAAAGAGCCCTTTGCGGTGTTAAAAAAGCTTTCCTGGACCACTGGGGATTGAGTCTCATGAAGCTGTGTGACGAGCAGCTCAGGTCTTACTGTGCCCATTTCTCAGATGAGGAGGCACGTGGCTCTCCCAAGGTCCCACACTGCGTAAAATGCAGGTCTGAGCCCTGCTCCTCTGGCACAGGGCTTCTCGCCTTCCATGCTGGTGGTGAGACGTGGGAGCCACAGACTGTTGGAGGAGATGCCGTCCCACACATTGCAGGATGTTTAGCAGTGCCCCGGCTTCTACCCACTCGATGCCAGCAACACCTCTCCCAACGAGACAACCAAAAATACCTCCAGATGTTGTCAAGTGTCCCCAGGGGATGAAGTCCCCACAGCCCAGCTGCTAGCTGCAGCCTCAAAGCCCCAGGCTGCTTCTCTAAGGCGCGCTCATGTGCACGCCCCTGGGAAACCTTTCTCTCCAACAGAACGCTTTGGCCCAGAGAGGTGGCTGATTTGCCAACGATTTTGCTTTCTGTGACTGACATAATAGCATCTTCTGTCTTGTTCTAGTTACCTTGCTCAGCTCTTCACCGCCTTGTGCTCCCCGGAACAGGTGTGTTTATGTGCACACATCTGCCTTACTCCACAGAGAACCCTGTTACGTTTCCTCCCAATCTGTTCAGCTTCCTTTAGTTCGAGTCGAGCCCTACATGGAAAGCGCCCTTGGACAGACCTGTGTGTGCCCAACACCGTCCTCACTCCCAAAAGGCAGATGGGGCTGAGAGCAGAGAAGCTTCCACGGTCCTCACATCAGGCCCGGTGGAAATCGCTGGCTGGGGCATCACGAGTCAACATCGGCAAAGCCCCCCAGCAGCAGGTGAGCCCCGCCGGGCACCCTGGCTACAGTTCATCATCTGGCTGCACGCCACAGTCACTCCCCACCCACCCTGGAGGACCCGGCGGCTGTCACTCTAATCATAGGCCCTGTCACTCCTGTGGCTGAAGGTCTGTCTGGTGCAGAACAGGCACCCTGGGCTTAGCAGGATGAGCCAGACCAAGGTTGAGAGGCTGGGTGCCTTCGAGAAGGCTGGGAGGCAGCAGGTGCACACGGGAGTGAAGGCTGAGAGGTACGCATTCTATCCCTGAGGTTCCCATCCAGAGGGTGGTAAGTACCCATTCTGCCCATCATCTCTATGGGTCACTGGGTATCCACAGTATCTACTTAGCGCCTGTTTGTTGAGTGATTGAAAACTCGACTGACTCCTGATACAGAGAGCAAGCCAGGCTGGTCAATGTGGGTGGTGTCAGAGGCTCCAGAATTGATCGTGACCCTTTCAATCTTGTTCCCGACTTCTACTTAGAGGCCAAACAGGACTCTGCTCTTTGCTACTTAATTTCCTAAGAACTGAGTTATCCCAAGTCCTTCCTGACCAAATCCTTTCCTCGGGGAGGTCTTCTCTTCAGCCTGTGTCCCTAGGGGCCAGTCTCCTCTCCCAGTGGCTCCAGACTGGGTGGGCCCAGGCCTCCAAGCCTCTCTGGCTGCTCCGGGATGACTTTGCCTGCTTCCTTTCAAACTGCTAACACAAGAATGGGGTGAGGAGGTGAGGGCCTTGATGTGAGAAAATAGTCTGTGTCCCACCCCCCAACAAGTCACAGGAAGGTCTAGAATGTGGTTATCTGGGCCCATCTGGAGTGGTGCCCATGGCCTCTCGGAGTGACAGCCAGCTGGAGACCCGTTTTCATCCAGTCAAGTGGCTAGAAGTTAGGCATTGTCTGCAGCCACAACATAGCAAGCCTGGAAACAGGAGTCCACGTCATAGGAGACCGGCTAGGACCTGCTGCAGCGAGAGCATAAGCAGTTTGGAGGAGAGCAGGAGGGGAAAACATGAGCAGGCCATCTGCCCACGATGGCCATGACCTTCTGGGCACCAGCAAGGGAGAAGCACACACCGTCCTCTGCTAAGATCCCAAAACCATGTCTGGAGATTCTTCTTTCCTAAGCGTAGCTTGGACTCTACGACTCATCTCTTTCCAGAAGGTCTTGGAAGTTGGCTGATTGGACCAGGAAAGGCACTTCACTGCAGGATTTGGAAGGCTTTATTCATTTGTTCCTTCCACGCATATTTGCTGTGAGCTCGGCCCGAGGCTGAATGGTGAGCAAGGAAGGCCCGGGGTGGGGCTCATGTCTTTAGGGTGGTCTGGGGCAGGCCTTTTGCTTTGACCTTAGCTGAGGCACATGGGGACCAGAGGATAGTCGTCAGGATGGGCAGTGTGGGGCTGGAGTCCCCACTTGGCCACATACCAGCTAAATGACCCAGCAAGTAGCCTCCCACCTAGAACTTGGGTTTCCTCATGTGTAAAATGGGGATAATTTGGTGCCACTTTCCAGAGGCTGTGAGGAGTCAAGCGCTCAGCAGAGTGGCTAACGTCTGGGGTAGCTTAGTCACCCGCCCATGCTTCCGTTGGTGTGTTAGAGCGAGGGCTTCATCACTTCTCTCTTGGGGCGTTCTCTCCTGGACTCTCCCTGCTCCCTCCCTGTATACACACTTGCCACTTTCAGTGAGGAGTGGGCATGTGCAGGTAAATGCCCGTCCACCTGAAAAAAGTTCCAAGCGCCAGGTTTTGAAAGAAGGATGCAGAAAACCTGCCAGGGAGGCCATTTGAGGGCCGCTTTGCCTGGCAGGGCCCCATGTGCTCCGGTCAAACCCCCCTCACTTCAGCTCTGTGGGCTGGTTGGTTCCAGGCATGGAACAGGGCCACAGTCTTATCTGGTTGTGAAAATGTCCCACAACTTTTCTTCATGGATAGTTTTGGGTAAAATAGACAATTTTAGTTTGTTTGGAAAATACTTCATATATAAAATACAACACTTCATACATAGAATATAATAATAAAATACAAATTAAACACAAACAAACAAAAAACCCCGCAGCACATCCAGAAAAGGCTGCTTATGTGTAGCAAGCCACTGGACTTTCCATTCAAGTAGGCTCCAGGCCCTCCCTAACTTTCTTCTAGACATTTTTTTTTTAAGATTTTATTTATTTATTTGAGGGAGAAAAAGAGAGTGAGAGAGGGGCATGCATGGGGGGAGGGAGAGGTCAAAGGGAGAGGGACAAGCAGACTCCCTGCTGAGACAGCCCCAAGTGAGTCTTGATCCCAGGACCCCAGGACCTTGACCTGAACGGAAGGCAGATGCTTAACCCACCAAGCCACCCAGGCGCCCCTCTTCTAGCTTTCACACTCCGTTGCTCTCCACAGCTACTCCTTCCTAGGAGGCTGGCTCCTTCCTAGGCAAGGCCCAGGCGCCCAGTGCCACCCCGTACTCCTGGCTTCGGGTCCTTCAGGGAGCATCTAACAGCACCATGGTGAGATGCTGACACCTTGTGGCCAGTCAGCAGCGCGTTGCTTTTCCTCCTCCAGCTAAGAGTAAGACAGCAGAGGCCAAGGGTGGATGAACTGTTTCTGTAAATGGCCAGAGGGCAAATGTTCTAGGCCTTGTGGACCCACGGTATCTGCTGCTGCGGTAACACAGAAGCACCCATAGACACTATGTAAATGAGTGGGCGTGGCTATATGCCAATGAGACTTTCTGGATTTCATATAACTTTCATGTGTCATGAAATATTATTCTTTTAACTTTCCCAACCATTTAAAAAACACAAAAATCATTCTTAGCCTGTGGGCTATGCAACACAGGCCGGGGCTGGATAGGGCTGGTGAGCCCATGTTTGCCACGGTCTGGCCCCACACACTTGCCTCCCGTGCGCCCAATCCCAACTCCCCACTGTCACACCTGGGATCTTTACTTTGTCATTATTCCGTCAAGAGGAACCAACCGGATCGCTGCTCTAACCAGACTGCTACGACTAAGCCTTCTTTTGTACAGAAATCCTGGAATTATTGGTTTTCACTGTAAGTATCCATCAGGGGCCCAGCCCTGTGTGAGAGCCATGAAAGAGCCTGGAGTTTTAACCATTGTGTATTTAAGATTTACTTTTATTAATTCATTTGTTCAGACAAACTTACTGAACACTTCGTGTAACCTAGGCAATGTAATAAAACAGACCTGGTCTCTTCCCATGAGGTGTTAATAACCTTGTTGAGAAGATGGACACAGGGAGGCAAGCATTATGATGGGGTGGTACAGGGGGTGCGGAAGCCCAGAGGAGGCACTTAACCCACAGGTGGAGGTCAAGGAGAGCTTCCTGGAGGAGGAGGTGATCTCCAAGCCAATATCTGAGGAGTATATGGAAGAGGGAAGAATGAGGCAAGGCATTCCAGGGAAAGGTCCAGAGCCTAAAAAGGATTCTTTCAAGAGAATTATAAGCATCAGAGATGTAGTGAAGATTCAGATATAGTATTTGCCCTCAAGGCCTCCCAGTCTGGTGGGTGAGACAGGCTACTATAAGCTGGTATAATGTTGTAGAGAGAGATTTAAAGAAGTTTTCTCTCTAGACTTGTAGAATTGGTTATCAGTGAGCCTCAAGACAGTAAACAGTGGGCAAGTGGGTACACAGGGTACTGAGAGGCTCTGAGGGAGTAGAGATGTGGGCCTGACTTCTCTGGTCCAGAAGCCCCTGAGAGGAGAGGGGGCTCGAACTGAGCTGTGAAGGAAGTGTAGACCTCGGTGCAGAAGGAAGGACAGATGTGTGGAGGGATGTGAGAACCTCTTAACAGCAACAGGTATTTTTCTCGGTTCCACCAATTAAAAATGTGACCTTGGACGGTTATTTAACCTCTATTTGCCTTAGTTTCCTCATCTGATTCTACCTTTTAAGGTTGTTATGAGGACTGAATAAACTAATACGTATAAAATCCTGAGAACAGTGCCTGGCGCTGGGCTGGCTTCATGGGCAGGCAGCCTCCGCCGTCCCACAGGGCCCCACACTCAGAAGGTGAAGGGTCCCACTTCAGGTTTAATGCTCTGCTGTTGCCTTCTTGAAATTCTTAATGATTTCGGAACAAGGAGCCCCGTGCTTTCGTTTTGCATGGCCACAAATTATATAGCTGGTCCTGCCTGGGCATGGTATGTGCTGAAAAACTTCAGGTTTCATTTTAGAGCCTAGAAGAGCAAATCTGATTCAATATATTCATTTTAGAAGGGAAGAGATGGCCACTCGGTGCCTGTGTCTTGCGCAAGGTGAACAGCGGGTGGGCTGCCTAAGGAAGCCTGGAGCCGGGGAGTTGACAATCTTCCGGGTCTTCCGGGTGAAGGCAGGACAATGACCCAACTCCCCGCCCCCACCCCATGCCCCCAGAAGGCAACATAAGGAGAGAAGAGCAGACAGACTCCTTTGAAAGAGCTTAGAGAAAGAGGTGGTATGAAAAAGAGCATGAACAGTTGTAGAGGTAGGAGGGAAGCTGGCTATTTTGGGAAGCCAAGAGAAGATTCTCGGAGTAAAACGTAGTGATGAAGCCATGGAAACAAGAACTGAGACAGGCTCTTGGATCTTGGCCACAAGAGGTCACAGATGAGCTTGGAGAAATGAGTGTCAGAAGAGTGTGCGGACCAGGTTTAAAGGAGGGGCACCGGTGGAGATGGCCTCAGGCCAGTATTTAAAAGGCTGAGAAAAAGCACAGGGAGAAAGGGCACGAAGAAAGGAGGTTGCTTTGAAGGGGGTGTAAGGAGAGCCAGTTCCCAACTGGGATGCGGAGGAAGGACCACTGGAGGCAGTAAGTTAGCCAAGAAGAGGCACACCTCTTTCTCTGTGTTTGTAGGAGAAAGGAGCGTGGAGTTGAGCTACTGACGGCTATGAGGGCAACGGCTCCTCTGGAAGCCTGTTGTCTCCCCAGCTGCACGGTGGCATTCTCAAAGTAGATGTCTGGGGCAATGCAGCAGCGAAGAAGAGAGCTTACTCATTGGAGTCGGAATGTCCGGGTTCCGCTGCGAGGTTATTATCTATGAGGACCTGGAGCAAATTCGTCAGCCCTCAGTGCCTCGGTTTCCCTATCTGGAAAATGGGGATAACCAAGGTTGTGCAGATTAGCTGCTGCGATCTGGGTAAAGCCCTCAATGTAGTGTCTGATAGACAGCAAGCAAGTGTTCATGAAAGGGTAGCTATTATTAACAGCCACTCTGGTTCCCTTGTGAGCCTCCTGTGGGTCTAGCATTGGCCAGCAAACAGGAGGAGCCCAGGGTTGGCTGCTTCATAGGAAGTTTCTCTGGAAGTGTGGTCATAAGAATATAAATGATCTAGAAGTAGCATAGCGTCTTTCACAAGGGCTTTGTTCTACAATAAATGCTACCAGACATGTAATAAATGCTTCTAAGCACGTCCTCTATAATCAGCACCCCCTAGAAAGTTCCCCTCCCCTACTGCTCTTGGCCTTGGCTCTGGCCATACCCACTACCCCAGTAAGCAGTATCAGCTGTCAGCAGGCTTCTCGTCTTTTGGATTAGGTTCCTTCACAGGGATCTTCCCATGGTTATACGAATGGAGAATTGGAGAACGCTTTACAAACACTTCCAATGTCTCATAGCAATGAGAGGCCAGTGTGAAGGGTGGACGGAGTTCTTCTGTGGCACAGAAATCAGAGTTGGAGCAGATCCAGCGGGCTATGTCACCCTGAGCTTGTGGGTCATTGCAGAATCGTTCACAGAAATTCCCGCTGCATTGGATTTTGTCCAGGCCAATGCAATGTGTTCAGGGATCACAGAGCAATCTCTCAAGGGAAGAAAGGAAGGCCTGTTGCTTGGAATGGCTTAGAGCATTTTTGGTAGCCATCCAAAGCAGCTATCACTCATCAAATCTGCCTTCCCTTCCAGCAAAAAGCCAACTGTATAGAACCCTACATATAGAGCTCTAAGAATAGTAAGGCACTCCAAGAACATACTGCACTTGGCCTAAATACAACTGTGCAGGGCTTGATGAGGTTTTTTTTTTACTCTCAAAGCTGGGTGAGTTGGAACAAACAAACAAAAAATATTTTCCCCAAGTAGTGTGCAGAGAAGAAATGAGAAAGACAGCATAGGAGAGCATCCTGGCATGTTATTCTCTGACCTGGGCTGCCTTTTCAGGGCATGGACTGACTCCACAACCACCAAAGCAAACCCATAAGCCCAAACCCAAGGTAGTGGGCACAGCAGGCTCCCCACCCCCCTCAATTCATTGACTCTACACTAGCCTGAGCAAGCCCCAAACTCCTGTAACAGGTGGTAATTTGTTATTTCCAGCAACAGGAATTTGAAACCATCAGCCTCCACAATAAACATTTGATTTATTGGCCTCCTTGCCATAAGTATAGAAAGTGAGAGCAGGTTTCACCCAAAGCTGCAGTTCTGAGCAAGGAGAGCTCCCAGAGTGTACACGTTAAGCCACACCCCACTATTTGTGGGAAGAAAAAAATCTACATGTGGGTCTATCCATGAGAAGTCTGGGTTAGATACTCTCCTTCATAGGAGTTGGTGCTAGTAAGGATTTGAGAGAGCTTTTATTCTCCACTTTAAAGCTTTCTGTACTGTCTGAAATCTTTACTTAGCGTTACTTTTATTGTTGGAAGAACAGCAATCTTATTTGGAAATTATTTTCCTGTTCTCAGGTGGGCAAACACGACAGGGGTTGCAGCTTCCTGCTTTCTCCAAGAGAGGGAAAGTACAATGAGGCAGAGCAGATGGATAGCTGAAGGCCCTCACGAACAAGATTATAGGAAGAACTGGGGCTCCTGGGTGGCTCAGGTTGAGGCTGTGCCTTCAGCTCAGGTCATGATCTGAGGGTCCTGGGATTGAGTCCTGCATCAGGCTCTCTGCTCAGCAGGAAGCCTGCTTCCTCTTCTCTCTCTCTCTGCCTGCCTCTCTGCCTACTTGTGATCTCTGTCTGCCAGATAAATAATTAAAATATTTTAAAAATATATTTTAAAAAAAGATTATAGGAAGAACTGGCTTTGGCCATTCCTGGATAGTCCCCTCTTGCTCCCTGCACACAGAGAGAAAACACTGCAGGTCACCATACATCATCAGTCCCTTGGTCAGCTAACCACATTTCATCCTTTAGGTCTCCTTGTAGATGTCACTTCTTCTGGGAATCCATCCCTGTCCTGCAAAGCTTGAGTCCTATGTTCCTCCCGTGTCCTTCCAAACCACCTGCACTGTAATGATTTTTATCTTTTGGCCACCACCACTAGACTTGAAGGTTCCCTGAAGGCAGAGGTGTTTTATTCAACTGTATAGCCCTTCTACCTTAGGAAAGTGCTGACAGACTCAATAAACATTTATTGAATAATTATTTGTTTGGGGACCTTTTATAATCAGAACAATATAAGGGATACAAAGATGAAAAAGAAACCATTTGTTTTCAAGGAACTTACAACTAAGTGGGGGCAGACAGATGTGTTTGACAATGAACTGTAAAACCAAGCACTGGTTTATGGGTGAAAAGAGTTACAAAGAACCAAAATGAAGATAAGAAAGGTTTTGAACTCTGAACATTTCTCATTCATTGTGTCTTCTGATTCAGAATCCCCATATTGGAATGCTAGGATGGGGTATGTGCACGTTCTTATAAGGATTCAGGTTCTTAGGACCTTTATTAGAATTTGACTCATGATCTTTCTTCTGTCCTGCTGTGGCAGTTGCCAGGAATTACCTGCCACTTAATCTTAATTGATGTTTGTGAAATGCCTTGTCTTCCTCTGCTGAAAATCTGTTAAGTGTTGAGCATTACAGTATTACAGTGGTTGTTTTATTACTAAAGCAGTGCCAACGAGGTTACACAACAGCTTGGATCAGGAAGTGAAACAAGGGCCGTGATCCCACTGAAGCTACAGGGGATGGGGATTTGGGATGGTAAAATGTTAATTACCCGAGAGGGAATGCAGGCTGGAGTCCAGAGCTGTGCTCCTGGAGATCATTTCAGTCCCAGAGGCTGGGGCTGGCTCTTTGGCAGTGGGTCCTAAGCATCCTGCCCTCCCCTGGCTGGAATGTTGGATTCACTTCCCTGAAAGCTGCCACAGAGAAAGAATCTAATGGCAAGGAGCCAGGAGCACACGACTCGCACAGCATCAGGGGCCACTCTGGAAGCTTCCCAGGAGCTGAAGGGCTGTTCCATTTGCATGTAATAAATTATTTATTTCTAAAGCAATTTACTCTTTATCTCTCTTAGACTCTCTTTCTGAGGTCTCTCTCCAAAGAGTGAGCTGGAGATAGATGAGGGAGGGTTGAGGCGGTAGGCTTGGCACACAAGGATGGTAGAAATGCTCATTTATAAAGCTGAGAAAATAAACACAGAAGTAGATGGGCTTCTGGTCAGGAAACACCAAGATGGTTTACTCTGGGGTGGAGAGGAACGGGTGCCGTAGAGGAGAGGAGAATGCGGTGGCGGCAATGACAACCTCTCCACAGCTTTAGTCTCCCACAATGTCACCTACAGAAACTGATTGGGGGGGGAGACTTGAATTCGGAATAAACACATTTTGAAGATGCTGCGTTGGCTATCAGGTAAGATTCCGAAGGAAGAGGCGCCAATTAAAAGAGCAAAGGCTCTGGAGTCAGACGGTCCTAAGACCAACGCCGGGTTCACCAATTACGTTCTATCTGGGTGACCTTGGGAAGGTGTCCTACATCTCTTGAGAGCCTTCGTTTCTATCTGTAAAATTCAGAGAATGTAAAACTCACAGATTTAGCCAGAAAATCCCTGTAAAAACCCCAGAACAGTAGTTGTCACAAAGCAGGCACAAAATAAACGACAGTCATTATTATCGTCAACTACGGGCCAAACGACCAGAGTCATCCAAACTCTCAGCGAACAATTAACCGTAGCACCGAGAATCCGATCTGACGGACGCGCCTATTTACCCAATAAGGTACCAGGAAAGAACTCTGTGGAGTCAAACCAATGGCACTAGTCCTTGTTGTTGGACGGGTTTTCTGCCTGCCCCACCAATAGCTTGAAGATTTGACTAGAGAGTGACATTCTGACAGTCCAATGACGCACAGCCAGCCCACACTCAGCACTTCGAAGGGGATAAATCAAGGAGCCGGCGCGTATAGATTCCGTTATTAGGCAATACTGGATGGAGAGAGGAGCTCAGGGGAAAAAGCGCGAGGGCGAGGCACCAATGAGCTAAAAAAAGAAAAAAGAGGATGGTTGCGCCAAGTGAGCTCGGCCGCCATCATGCTCTAGTTTCCCCTTCGCCTCTCCGCGTCCGCGACCAAGGAAGCGGCCTCTGGGATGCTGAGGGGGTGTGTCCCCGAATGATTGGCGCAGGCGGCTCAGCCAATCCTAGCTCGTCAAACGGGAAGCCCTTGACCAATGAGGGGCGACGGCAGCGGCGAGGAATTGGAGGGGCGGAACCGCAGCTTGATGGGCACAAAAGTCAGCCAGTGAGAGCCGGAAGCATCCTCCCTACGGCCAATGGAGTGGGGCTCTGGGCGGGCTCCCGAGTGTTTGTGTTGTGGTTTTGGGGGAGGGAGGCGGAGGGGAAAGTTTGTTTATTTTGTTTTTAGTTTCTGGGGTCCCCGTGTTTCTGGGAGGTGAAGCGGGAGGGAGTGACCCCCCGCGCCCCTTCAGTCCCCCTACTACGTCGCCTCCATTGCTTGCGGAGAAGCGGGGACCGCGCGCATCGCAGCGCATCGCCTCACAGCGGAACGCCGCGCACTGCGAGCCGGCGCGGCTCGGCGGTGAGTGAGGACCGACGGCCACTGCCGCCCTTCCCCTCCCCCGCGCACCGCCCAGTCAGAGCTGGGCGGCCGGGTGGGCGAGGACAGCCGCGGGAGCGCGCGGCGCGGGCCGGCCTGTCAAGCTGAGGCGCAGCGTGTGCGTGTCCTCGCGAGTGAGCGCGCGCGGCGGGGACAGGGCCTGGGCGGGGGGCGGGAGCGCGCGCGGGCCCCGGCGGGGGCGGCGGCGTTGAGCTCGCGCTCTGTCGGGGCGGGAGTGTGGTGGGTTTGACCCCGGGGCGGGGAGGGACGCGGGCCACGTCCCGCGCGCAGAGAAGGGGCGCCGGGAATGGCAGGGCCGGGGCAGGCGGGCGGGCGCGCGCGGCTCCGGGCGTCACGCGCCAGCAGGTGTGAGCTGGGGGAGGGCTTCCGGGTGGGCTGGTCGAGTCGGGTTCGCTTCCCGTCGCTGGGGGGCCTCCGGGGCGGCGAGGCGCTCCCTGTCGCGGCGGAGAGCGGGGGGCCCCCGCGGAGGCGCGTCGGGCCCCCTGCCTGGCGGGGCGGGTGGTGCCGAGGGAGGCGTCAGGCCTCCGAGCCTCCCGGTCCCTGCCGGCGCGGGAGCTGCGTGATAGCGCGAACGCGTTCCCCTGCTTAATCCGGGCGGGGGGTGTGCGGTGGGGGTGTCGCCCCCCTCACCTTAGAGCCCTGCGGCGTGGCCACCTTCGAGAGGCGATTCAGGCTGGCCACGAGGAAATGGGACCAGACGGCATGAGGGGTGTTTCCTGTGTCCTCCTGAGCTGGCTCCCCTTAGCTTCAAACTAGCGGGTTTGTTAGCCAGCGGGGGGGCAGGCACCCTAAAGTGGCTGAGGACACCCAGTAACCGTAGCTTCTTGTTAGGTGTCTTAAGTAAGAACCAGCCCATCCTCAATTCTTTAAGGACAGTGTACTAGTCTCTGTCTTTTAAGATTTCTTGCTTTCTCACGTATCTCTCGGCTGTTTTATTACTCTTCAGCATCTATGCTGGAAATGGTGCGAGGAATAAGACGAATTTCAAGGTGGTCATTTGTATTACAATATAAGCAAAATTATGCAAGACAGAATTGGCCAGAGATATTTCTCCATAGGGAATAAAACGTTATGGGTTGCCTTCCTACCCCTGCCCGGCCACTCCCAGGAGTTAAGCGTACAGAAATAAGGTGTATAAACATCTTGCATCTTAGCATCTTGTGAAAGTTTAAGAATAGAGGCTATTTCCTTCATAGTTGTGGGGAATTTCAGTGGAGGATAGCTTCCTGTTGATTTGGAGAGGCATCAGTGATTTCTGCTTTGAAACTAGATTTATTGTTTTGGTAGTGTTGTGTAAATGCCTCTTTAAAAGCAGAACTTTTAGCACCCCTGCAGCGTGCTGTGTGGCTGTAGATAGGTAGTGGGAGGGATATGAATGGAGTAGGTACCTACACTAAGGGATCCAGAACACAAAGCCACTGGCTTGTCCCACTTGGACACAGCGATGATGGTAACAGCTGCCTTTATATTTTCTTGGTTCTTGGCTGTTTTTAGGTGCTTGTCCCAAACAAACATCATTATTTGAGCAGAATAGTTTCTGATAGGACTTAAGAAGAAGAAATTACCAAGCTGTTTTTCTAAAGTACCATATACATGCTGTGCCCTTGAAAAATTTTTTTTCTTCTTCATTAAAATAGAAGCACTTAAGGGCACCTGGGTGGCTCAGTTGGTTGAGCGTCTGCCTTTGGCTCAGGTCATGATCCTGGCATCTAGGGATTGAGTCCCACATCGGGCTCCCTGCTCGGCAGGGAGTCTGCTTCTCCCTCTGACCCTTAACCCTCTCATGCTCTCTTCCTTTCTCTCTCTCTCTCTCTCCAATAAATAAATAAATATTTTTTTAAAAATAGAAGCACTTAAAAATGTTTTAAGTCAGAACAATATTATTTGTTCAAATGATGGTAAAAATATTAACCAACATTCACTGCTTTCTAATATGCCAGCCTCTGTATTTTTGTTGTTGTTGTTGTTCTAATCCTTACCTCAGATCTGTCATGTAGGTGACATCACTGTTTTGTGGCTAGGAAAAAGACCATCCAAGAGCTGCACAGCTAGGAACTTGGAGGGATAGGTTTAGTTAGTTTCACGTCTGTCTGGTTTCAAAGCCTGCACTTATTCCATTTTGCCTCCTAATTTATCCTGAGGAAATAAGGCAGAAAGGACTCTGAAAAGTAGGAAAAGAAATGAGAAGTGCCACTGATGGTGAGGCTGCCCATGCCTAACTTAAGACGTCAGTATTAAATTAAATTCATTCTTAGTTTTTAGAAATTAAGAACATTTTTACAAAATTACATCCCAGCTTTGTTTTTATTTCTTCCTTCTTTCATTCTTACAAATACAAATACATTCAATTCAGAAGGGCAAGGTTTTCAGCGCTTTATGCAAATCTCTACCCCCAGGACCTTGTTATTGTGATAAATGCTCATCTAGGGACAAGGCATTGCTCACTTTTGTATCTAGGACAGTGCGTGGCACATAGTAGGAACACAGTAAATGTTAGCGGACTAAGGAGCACAGTAAAAAATGTAATGACTTCGGGTTTAACAGTTTTAGTTTAATGGGACAATAAGAAAGTGAATAGTTCATGTGCAAAATGCGTATTCTAGAAAAACGCTGGAATGGAGCCACTCGTGGTGTGGAAGGTTGGCTCTGCCAGTTTGCTAAATCTCCCAGTTCTTACTGTTTGAGCTATGTGCCATTCTGTTTTTCCTTTCACCTCCGGAGTTCTAAAAGAGGAGGCTGTACTGAGTGCTTTCCTTCACTGCTCGAGTTATGCTTTGAACCTTTACAGCCTGGCTCCCAGCCTTTGTGAGGCTTTTTTCCAAGGTTGCCAGTTACCTAATGGTTAAAAGTCCCAGAGCATCTTTCTCGGATTTATCCTGTTATGTCTCCTTGCAGCAGTCAGTCCTTTTGACTACCCCTCCCCCTTTAAAAAATAACAGTCACATTAGCTTTTATTTTTATTTTTTTTAATTTAATTTAATTTAATTTTTAAAGATTTTATTTATTTGACAGACAGAGATCACAAGTAGGCAGAGAGGCAGGCAGAGGGTGTGGGGAAGCAGGCTTCCTGCTGAGCAGAGAGCCCTATGTGGGGCTTGATCCCAGGACTCTGGGATCGTGACCTGAGCTGAAGGCAGAGGTTTAACCCACTGAGCCACCCAGGCGTCCCTCACATTAGCTTTTAATATGTGTACAGTTCTATGAATGTGAACACGTGTATAGGTTCATGTAACCACCACCACAGTCAGGATACAGATATCATTCCCTCAAAAAAACATCCTCATACTATATTCCTTTTGATTCCCCTTCCTCCTGACTTCTATCCTGGAGATAAACAAACAGTCTTAGGCTCCTTTTGTTGTTTGTTATTCTTTTATTTTTCTCTGCCTACTCCTGAAAAATGTTATTTACTTTGGGGACTTAAAACTATCTATCACATTTAGATCTGCTAACCTCCATATCCATGCCTGATCTCTCTTCTGTACTCCAAAACAACATCAGTATTTACCTGCTGGAATGCACTGTGCCTTCCTACTCAGTATGTTTAAAGTTTTGTTTAACTTTGCCTTCTAAACCAGTTCTTCCATCAGATTTTTCTGTACATTTTGGTGATGCCGTCCGTCTCCCTGCTTGGAACCCTGGAACACTTGGAGGGCTGTATAATAAATTCTCTTATCCCAGACCCGGAATCCTGCTACTTAGCTACAAATATTGGCCTTTGCTGCCAAGCTGGCTCCCATTCAGTAGTCTGAGCGGAGCGTAGGTAATTGGAGTCCTTAGAACACCATCAGGTTTGGACCACTTCTCTGGTCAGAAGCCCTTGTGGCTTCCAGTTGCACTGAGGCCTGTTTGGGATTTTATTTTTCATCCTTTGAGGCTTGGTAAGATCTGGCTTCTGCCTCCCTCTCCAACCTTCTCTCATCTCTTTTATGGCCCCCCCCCCCCCCCCCCCCCCCCACTTTGGATATCCCAGTTACTTGGTTTTTCTTTCAATTCCTTGAATTACCCAAGCCTTTTGCAGGTTTAAGGTTTTTGCACATACCACATACCACTCTCCTGGCTTGGACTGTTCCTCCCCTGCCTCCTCCTTAATCTTCACCCACCTGACTTCAGGGTTCAGATTAAATTGTCACTTCTTCAGAGACACTTTCTTCTATGACCTTCCACCACTCCATCCAGCCTCGGTCAGGTCTTTGAAAAGCTCCTGTTCCTTTTTAATAGCTCTCACCACGATTGTGATTCAGGACCATGTCTGTTTTGTTTCCCATGTCTCCAGAGCCGAGCCAAGTATCAGGCGTACAATAAACTGCCAGTAAATATTTGTTGGCTGTGTTATGAGTCTGGATTTTGTTTTTATAATGTATTGCTTTCTTGTAGTTCCTGGTAGCCTTGCCTTCTACCTCCTACCTTCTCTGGGACTTGATCTCACTGTCGGGAGTCTTGCCACACACAAAGCTGAAATTGCTGAAGATGGCACCAAGCCTTTTCTCCTTCTGAAGTGTGCCCCTGCCTGGGAGCCCTCTGAGGCGTCCTAGATCTAACCCTGACTGGCTGAGCTTGCTGAGTCTGCTGAGCAGTGCACCTTGGTTGTCCAAGTACAGGCTGGGACCAGTGCCTGTAGCTGTTACTCTTCGCTCACCAACCCCTGCTCTTGATCTCTTCTTCCTCTCTCCACCCAGCCTGTGGCTTCTAAAGACCTTGTCTGCTTTCCAGCTGAGCCTGCTTACCCTTTGACATTTGCCAGCCTTTTGACATTGACAACTGCCTCTAGTGTCTTGACCCTCCAGATCGCCCCGCACTGATCTTCCTGAAACGGTGCTTTTTTACGTACCCTGCCCCCTCCCCAAATCAACCACAGGCACTTAAGGTTGAAAACCTTTAGTGGTGTTTCATTGCCTAGAGGGCTTCAACTCCTCAGTTGTTATTCCAGGCACTCTGGACTAGCACTGTCCAGTGACATGGAGTGCGAGCCATAAACGTGAGCCACATACGTAGTCATGAATATTCTGGTAGCCACAGTTAAAAAGTAGGGTGAAGTAGATTTTCATAAAATCTTATTTACTTCAGTATATCCAAATTATTTTATGTAAACGTGTAATCAGAAAAAATTACAGAGATGTTTTACAATTTTTTTTATGTTAGGCCTTTGAAATTTGGAGTGTATTTTTCACTTCATCTCAATTCAGACTAACTGCTTTTCAAGTGCTCAGCAGCCACCGGCTGCTAATGGCTACCATGTTGGACAGCACAGCTCTGCACCACGTACTCAGTATGGTTGGAGCGCTATACCTAGCTCTTCCTAGCTAATTCCAGCCACCAGCCTTTTGATAACTATTTCCTATCTACAACCAGTTCCTCATCCAAATACGGTGACCTTCCTTGCTCGGGAATCCTGAGGTATCCCAAAACTTCACTTCTCACCATTTCCTCTGACCCTTTATCCTTATTTTTGTGTGTGTTGCTGTTCTGCTATAAAGTAAGTACTTAAAATATTTACGCCTTTGCATTGTTATCTGAGGTAAAGTTCAAGTATTTTAAAACTGATATTGAGGGGCACCTGGGTGGCTCAGTGGGTTAAGCCTTTGCCTTCGGCTCAGGTCATGATCTCAGGGTCCTGGGATCAAGCCTCACATCGGGCTCTCTGCTCAGCAGGGAGCGCATTTCCCCCCTCTCTCTGCCTGCCTCTCTGCCTACTTGTGATCTCTCTCTCTTTGTTAAATAAAGAAATAAAAATCTTAAAAAAAAAAAAAGGCATGGGTACTGACGAATTAGAACTGATGGCAGCTGTGCAGAGCCTCTGTGTTCTCATCTGTGTGTACCTGCTGAATTTCAGCTCTCACTGTCCTGAGTTGTGTGCTGTTGGCTTCCCCCATCAGACTATAAGTTCTTGAAGGCAGGTTTTTGTCCTGCTCATCTTTGCAATCCTTACAGCTCCTGTGCTGACCTGTCGTAGGCAGTCCATAAATACTGTAAATAAGTGAACAAATGTTACCTTATATCTTGTTTTATTTTATGTTTTATATTATATCTTTCCAAGTAGAAACTAAAATGTAAGTCATTTCGGTTCAGAGATCATGGATTATGGAGGAGTATATGGAATATTTTCTTGATTGTCTTCATAGGAGCATTTCTTCTGAATGAAGATTTGCTTTAAAAAATAACTGTTGGGGTGTGCTTGGGTGGCTCCGTCGGTTAAGCATTCAAGTCTTGATCTCAGATCATGAGTTCTAGCCCCGATTTAAGAAAAAAGGGGGGCACCTGGGTGGCTCAGTGGGTTAAAGCCTCTGCCTTCAACTCAGGTCATGATCCCAGGGTCCTGGGATCAAGCCCCACATTGGGCTCAGCGGGGAGCCTGCTTCCTCCTCTCTCTCTCCCTACTTGTGATCTGTCTGTCAAATAAATAAATAAACTCTTAAAAAAAAAAAAGAGATATCAACAAAAAAATAACTGTTTGGGCACCTGGCAGGCTCAGTCAGAGGAGCATGCAACACTTGATCTCCGAGTTTAAGTTTAAGCCCCACTTTGAGTATAGAGATTACTTAAAATATAAAATCTTAAAAAAACAAAAAATAACAAGTAACTGTTTTAGGGCACCTGGCTAGCTCAGTCTTTAGAGCATGTGACTCTTGCTCTTGGGGTCCTGCCCCGCATTGGGGGCATAGAGGTTACTTAAAACGTTTGTTAGTGCCCATTGGTGATGGTTAAAAAGTTGAATAAAGATTAAAAAATGATACCTGTTTAGACATTATTATGGGTTTTCAGGTTGGGTCAGAAATGAAGTTTGGCTTTAATTGAATGAGATTTCTCTTGTGGTTTGTACACTGTCTCAGAAAGCAGCTTCAAAAGAGCTCCTTGAAATTAATGCATACTCTCCCAGAGTTAGAAACGCATTTGGTTTTGGAAAGGCACCGCACTGGGAGTTAAAGTAGTGATTGGTCTGTATGGCAGACATTTGCTTGAATCCGTACCATATTCCAAGTACAGGAATGAATGAAAATTCAAAAACTGTAATAGTATGGAAAAAATGCCCCTTTAACACAGAGACAAAATGATTAATGCTTCCTAAGAAGATTTAATTTTTCTCTGCTCCGTTATATCTTTACTCATTCCTAGCATGACTGCACTATATCACGTTTCTAGGTCTGTCACTAGATTGTATGTTTCTTTAGCACAGAACTCTTGTATTCATCTCTGCATTCCTAAGCACACACTGTACTGTGCCTGCCATATTGTACCCGCTCTGACCTCATTAAACATTTGAGGACCTCAAATAAATTACTTAGCTTTTCAGAACTTCTGTGTTCTCTTTTGTAAGTAGAGAATTGTTGAAGCTGCAAGTATCATCTTTTAAAACTGTGTATCTGTTCTGTGTGTTATACCGCAAATGTAAAACATTTACTCAAAAAACAAGTTGTAAATCTGATCATACTTGTCCCTTATTTAAAATTGTTAATGAGTCCCAAAAGCCTTGCCATCCTCTCTTGGAGTATAAACTTCAGGAAAAGAAATAACTGATCTCTCATGTTCTCTGAAGACCCAGTGAAGACCCTGCCTCATTTCCGGTCATTCTCCCCTTTGCTGCCTGAACTCTCACCACATTGACCCTCTTCTGGTCCCTGAAATGCATTTTCCTCTTCACTCAAGGTCTCCTCCTTACACTTGCTATTCCCATAGCCTGGAAGCCCCCATACCTGACCTTAGTTGATGCCTCCTCAATCCTCAGAGCTCAGTTTATGTGTCACTTCTTTAGTGACTTCCTAATTATCCCCACCTCAGATTAGATGTGCTCCTTTTTTTTTTCTTCAAGATTTATTTTTAAGTAACTTCTGCACCCAATGTGGGGCTCAAACTCACAACCCTGAAGTCAAGAGTCATGTGCTTAACCCACTGGAACAGCTAGGCACCCTTAGATGCGCTCCTTTTAAACACTCAGAACACTTAGCAGAATTGTCATGGAATAACGATGTAATTTGTGTAGTTTCTTTGTTAGAACATACCTATGTGAGGAAAAATACCTTGTCTGATTTGTTCACATTTGTGTAACCAGTATCTAGTACTGTAAGTTGCACATAGTAGGTACTCATAAGTATTTTTCAAATGAAGTTAGGAAAGAGAACTAAAAATAGAATTTTTAAAAAGTAGTGAGTCCAAAAAAAGTAGTCATTCTAACAGTTTAAATAAATATATGGGGGCAGGGTGGGGCTTCCCTTTTGTCTCCAAGTTCTTTTTTTTTTTTTTTTTAATTTCTAGTTGAAATTGGTAAACATTTGAGAATTACAGAAAGAATATTGTTCTTAAATTTTTTAAGTTGTCTAAAAATCTTATTTTATTTATTTTTTAAGATTTTATTTATTCATTCAACAGAGAGAGAGATCACAAGTAGGCAGAGAGGCAGGCAAAGAGAGGAGGAAGTAGGCTCCCTGCTAGCAGAGAGCCGGATCTGGGGCTGGATCCCAGGACTGTGGGATCATGACTTGAGCTGAAGGCAGAGGCTTAACCCACTGAGCCACCCAGGCGCCCCTGAAAATCTTATTTTAGAGTTTAATGAGTATCCGTTTAATCCTTATTAGTAGAAATGATCAGAGTGGTTATTCCTCTTAAAATCTTATGGGGCACCAGGGTGGCTCAGTTGATTGGGTGTCCAACTCTTGCTTTCTGCTGAGGTCATGATCTCAAGGTTGTAGGATTGAGCCCTGCAGGCCATGGGGGGGGGGGGGGGGGGGGGGCTCTGAGAGAGAGATTCCCCTCTTAGTAAAGAGTCTGCTTTTCTCCCTCTCCCTCTGCCTGGCTCCCTGCTTTTGCATGCCCTCTCCCTCCCTCCTTTTCTCTCTCTCTTACTCAAAATAAATAAATTTAAAAAAAAAAAAAAAAAAAAGTAAGGAAAGGAAGAAAAAAAAAGAAAAGCTAGGACTACAAGAATGGGATGAGAAGAGATCTTTGCTCCCAAGCAGTGCACAGCCACGTGGGTGAGGCTGACTTGGGCACAGAGGAGTGCCATCTGATGTAATAAAAGCTGTGATAGACATTGCAAGGGATGGGGCAGGAGGGAAGGAAGGTCATCAATACAACTGGAGGTCAAGAAAACCTTTCCAGGGAAGGAAGCACTCCCAGTAAGTCACGGAAGAAAAGGGCACTTCAGGCAGTGGGAACAGGCTGTGCAGAGGCACAAAGGAGCACATTTAGCACATGGAGAAGATGGTTAGCCCAGTGGTATGCTTTATAAAGCTGGTCTGGGGGTACAGGGCCAACAGCTGACTTAATAGGCTGTGACATGTCAGCCTCAGACTCTTAGGTTATATTGCGTTTCAATACTAGAAATGATCTTAGAAATAATGATGTGATTCTGTATATTTGAATTCATAAAGGCATTATAATATGCCATTCAGTGTCAAATATACTCAACAAAACAAAACAAAATAGTAGCATTCAAAGAAGATGAGTCATAAACCAGAATGGTTCTTGTCACTGTACATGTAACTATGCTAATGATATCAGGTAGAACTAGAAAGTGGTGACTCATTAAGTTTATCTGTAGGAGCCCAGAGTAAAGGAAGTGACCTCTTGCTTGACTGCCTGAGGTGAGTGCTGATCTGTCTCTCAAGGCCCAGATGCTGAACCAGTGAAAGGGATAAGATCAGAAAGGAGTACCCAAAAGAGCCTCGGGGTATGTGTACATTTCTACATCTTGAAGGTTGTTATCTATTACTCTCCCACTGGTTCACTGAACTAGCATTGGTTTAATTTGATTCTCAACCAAAATTGAAAAAGGAATGTTTGTCGACTGGAAATCTAGCATATATTCCTTAATTTTACTCCTCTTCGGTTCATCAGCTCTTGGCTCTCTTGTCACTTCACGCCTCCTTTATCAGCCCTGTTACTCTTAAGTAGTGCCTCCTTTCGCTCAACCCACCCATCTCTTGCCATCTCTCTTTCCATAATCACTGAGTTGTTTTTAGTTGCAGTTGTGGGATGCCTCTGCGTTGTTGGCTGACCAGTGTTTCCCAGCTTTGCATGTTCAGATATTTTCCAGAATGAAAAAAACTACGACGTTCTGGTAGTGCTGGTGTCACGCAGAAGATGCTAATTGGCCCACTGCACTGTCGGTTGCTACAAATTCTGTGCGTTCATTTATGGACCTAGATTTCAAGGGGTGAATGAGACAGTGGATGGTGGGAGAATGATAGCAGTGAGTTTAGTTTATTTCACTATGTTTGGAAAGAGGCACTTGGGTGGCTCAGTTGGGTGAGTGTTGGCCTCTTGATTGTGGCTCAATTCATGATCTAGGGGTTGGAGGATCCAGCCCTGTGTCAGGCTTTGTGCTCAGTGGGATGTCTGCTCGAGACTGTCTTTCCCTCTCCCTCTCTCCTTCACCCTGCTCTCCCTCTCTTGCTCTAAAATAATGAATAGATAAATCTTTTTTAGAAAGATGTTTGGGAAAGAAAGGAAGGAGACAATGAAAGCAGAACAAGGTTGAGAAGACAAGTTAAGGTGAGATAGAAGACCTATTTAAAGGTGTGTAGCAAGGATCCAGGAATGAAAGAAATATTGAAACTGTTTGAGTGGAGAAGGTAGCAGGTAGTCCATAGGGCAAGGCCAACAGATTCCTTTGAAGGACATGGCTGGGGTAATAATCCTTAAAAGTTCCTGTAGTTCCTCAACTAGAGAAAAGGGAGAATTTGGGGTTCTTTCTTGGTACCTTGAACTTAAAACAAGTTTATACTGCTCTGGTACCCAGCAGAATGGTTTGCACAGAATTTTTTTAAGATTTTATTTATTTATTTGACAGAGAGTAGCAGGGGAAGTGGGAGAGGTAGAAGCAGGCTCCTGACTGAGCAGGGAGCTGGATACGAGGCTCGATCCCAGAACCCTGGGACTGTGACCTGAGCGGAAGGCAGACGCTTAACGACTGAGCCACCCAGGTGCCCCTAGGTGTAGACACTCCAAGAGATAAATTGGATGGAAAGAAAATACTAATTGTAACTTTGTAACTTTGAACTTGTTCTAGTTACTGGATCACACTGTATAGTTTATGATAAATGAATGTGTTTAATAATCCTTTAGTGAATAAGACAGGTGACATTGTATTCTTTTCCTAAAACTGTCAATTTATGAAAAGTATGTATTTAAAATATACTACAGTTTTTATAATGCTGTTTTGGCATGTCTTTATTTTAAAAACAATATTGAGAGCCTCAAAAAGTAGTAGAAGATTAGGCTTCCTAATTTAGGCCCTATCAGTATACCTAGAGAAATGTTTCGAGCATCTGCTAGGTTCTGATGTGGAAGGAAGGAGATTCAAAGTAAGAAGATGAAAACTGAGGCCCTCCAAGGAGCCCAGGTATTTCCCTTCCTGTGAAAATCTGGCAGCTGATGTATCATGCTCCATAGTATCCTCTTCATGAGGAAATCCTTTTCCTCTGTGGATGTCTGTCTCTGGAACTTCTTCTTCTTCTTCTTCTTCTTTTTTTTAAAGGAATTTATTTATTTATTTGACAGAGAGAGAGATCACAAGTAGGCAGAGAGGCAGGCAGAGAGATGCGATACGGGGCTCCATCCCAGGACCCTGAGATCATGACCTGAGCTGAAGGCAGAGGCTTAACCCACTGAGCCACCCAGGCGCCCCTGTCTCTGGAACTTCTGAATATAGAATTTCCGCACTCAGATGGACCAACAGATTTTAAAATAAATCTCTTCCTGAGTACTCTTTTGTCAGCCTTTTCACTATAAAAGTTTTATATTTTTATACCAACGTATTTAAAATTTATGATGTTTTTATTTTACAGTTTGGCTCTGGCCCCTTAAAAGGACACACTATTGATTCCCACTTAAACCACACAGGTGGGTCTGTGGATTGGGATAAAGAGAGGAGGTCTTTTTACGCCCTCGCACGGGCATTCTTGAAACACAGACCCAGACGGGAAAACATTATTTTTAAAACACCAAGAGAATTAGTGAGAAGGCTCTTTGTAGAAAAAAACAAAAACAAAACAATAGAATGAAAGTGCAAAACACATCACATTTCAAGCCAGTAAGGGCTGGTTTGAAAACTTTAAAAAGGGGACCCTGTGCCCCACACACAGCTTGTGAGTCGGCCTCAGCACATTGTGACACCGCCCTCCGCTTCCTGAACCTGCCAGAGCCCCAGCTCAACACTGATGTTTTGTGTTTGCTTTGGAAGCGGATGCTCTCTAGACTTTTATTTACTGTACTTAAAAATGCGTATTTAATGTCATTTTCTCTTGTTTTCCTCTAACCTCCCAAAGACTTGGGAATTGTCATTAAGGGTGCGTTGTTTTTTTGTTTTTGTTTTTGTTTTTAAGATTTCATTAATCCATTTGACAGATCACAAGTAGGCAGAGAGGCAGGTGGGGGAAGAGCAGGCTCCCTGCTGAGCAGAGAGCCTGATGCAGGGATGCAGGGCTCCATCCCAGGACCTGAGATCATGACCTAAGCTGAAGGCAGAGGCGTAACCCACTGAGCCACCCAGGCGCCTCATTAAGGGTGCTTTTAAGGCAGGTCACCTGGAGAGGGGCCTCTGCTTCCCCTCCCTTAAAAGTTGTTGACCTTATTGAGTCCATCACTGGTAATCCACCCTCCCAATTCCTGAATCTCAGAATCCTGAAACATTGAATCTTGGAATATTAGCGTATTCTTTAGCTCCTTTCTCCTGTGGCTTTGGACGTTGAGTCTCTCCTTTTTTGTTTTCCATGCCACCATCCTGACTCTAAGTCATCCTCAGGCTATAGCTAGATTATTAAAATAGCTTCTTGTCAGTTCTGTTCCTGGTTTCTCCCCAAAACACATTCTCTACATGTTACTTTCTTTTCTCTACCTGTGTACTCTTACTCTGTGAAATCCAAACACCCACGTCTGAGCTACCCACTTTACTGCTCCAGCCATCAACTGTCACTCCCTACGTTTGAATCTTTGCCTTCTCCCATACAGTCTTTTACCTATCTTCTGTATGATTTTCTCCCTTTTTGTCCTCATACTTTACGAAAGTCTATTCCTTTTGTAAAATATTCTCCCAGTTTCTGGCTTCCAAACCATATTGCTTCTTACTCTCAGCCTTCTCTAAACTTTTCTTTCTGGAAGCCTTTCTTTATGAAAGCCTTCTTTCACTTGGACACAGTTTGTTTTCATCAATATGACTGAGCAAATAAACTTTGCTAATTTCATTCATCACGTTTAGTGGCATTTTTGTTGGTTCTTTTTTTGTTGTTGATTTTTACGTATGCAACTATATCAGTTACAAAGAAAGTCAATTTTACTTTCTAACCCTAGAGTTCTAATTCTTGCCTTACTGTGCTGGCTAGGAGCTCAAGTACCATGCTGAATAGAAAAAGTATGAATGGGATTCTTTGCCTTTCCCCCGGATTTTGGGGGAAAGCATTGTACCATTAAGTGTAATGTTAGCTGTAGTTACTTAGTTACTACTCAGCTGAATACTGGAGGAGGTCCCCTCTCCCTGAGTTCTTTCTCTGTAGCTCTTTCCTCTCCGGTACTGCACACTGCCTTGGCTTTCCCAGAATCTCAGCTGCATCTCCTGAATTAAGGGAGCTCTCTGAGTTCCACTTGGGTTTCCCCCTCCCTGCTTGGTGGTGGCCTGGCATCTTTCCCTGGGCAGCAAGCTACGGCAGTTGCAGGGCTCACCTTGTTTGTTTACCATCTCTTAGGGATCACTGTCCTTCCTTTCCTGATGTCCAGCATTTTGAAAACTGTTGTTCATATATTTCATCCAGTTTTTTAGTTGCAAGGGCACATCTGACCACTGTTAGTCCTTCTTTTCTGAAAGTAGAAGTGTCCTGCCTTTTTATAAAACATCTGAGGAATTATTTAGGAATTGCTTCCAGAGTATGAGATCCTCCTTGGAATTTCCGCAGGAGGAGATCTTCATTCTTTTAGGGTGGATTTGATTTTGGGGAGCAACCAAGAACCATTTTTCAGGTCTGGTTAAATGATTTGTCTGGGCAGTATTATTTTGGGTCCAAAATTAGTTCAAAGTAATGAGGCAGATTTCCTTGTGTGATTTGTAAACCAGTTTGGATGCAAAATAGGAATTGCACAATATTATCAGTGATGTCAACCTGATTGAGATAAAGACCTATAAAACTTCTTAGAAGTATGTTTCTTGAAAAATAACTTCCTTTCAAATGTTTCTGTATATTGATTAGTATATATTTAATATCAGTTTATATTTACAACGTGGACTTAATTTCTTCTTAGTAAGCTTTCTTAAATTGTTTTTGTGTGATACTCTATCTCCCACTTGACTATAAACTCTCTGACCTCTGGGTACTTATGAATATTGTCTCACTAGGCTATACTCAACTGTGGAAGCTCCCTAAATCAGAATAGTTACTAGTTAACTATAGTTAACTAAGAGTTAACTAATTTGTAAGGAAACTAAGATCACCTTGTCAAGATACATTGCATAGTATAAAGGATGTAAATGGGGTTTTGATACTTGCATAGCATTATTAATATTTTCATAACTTAAATCTGAAGTTATTCCTATAAGATACAGAGTTCCAGTAGCATGAGCACATACCTATCTTTCTTAAGTGATAGGAATTATGTGAATGACCTAGTTCAAAGAGATGCCTTGAATCTGGATCTGTTACATAATTAACCAAGGACTACCCTTAAAATCTTCTAGACTGGCATATATGCTACATTATGGGCAGCCTTCATCACTAAGTAGAACTCTTTTCCCACGGTCTTTGTTTCCTAGCACCTGAAGGTCCTGTTAGTCCTACCACCAACTCCCACTAGAAAATAAGGGGTTTTAAAAAATATTCTTAATGGATTACGTTCTTAGATTTTTGACTTTCAACATTAACTTTCTTTAATTTCCTATTTTTAGTTAACAGACTTTATAGCTTTACAGTTCTTTTTTTAGGAAATCTTGTAGTAAAGAGTTTGGTTATTCTTACTTGTTATCCTCTTGGCTTGCTCTTTATCCTTGATATTCTCAAATTTAAATTCTTGTATATGACATGGACTTTTTAATATCCTAATCAACCCTGAGGATTTTTTTTTAATTTTTTTTAATGTATTTGATGGAGAGATAGACACAGAGAGAACATAAGCAGGGGGAGCAGGAGAGGGAGAGGGAGAAGCAGGCTCTCCACTGAGCAGGGAGGCTAAGGTGGAGCTCGATCGCAGGACCCTAAGATCATGACCTCAGCCGAAGGCAGAGAGTTAACTGCCTGAACCACCCAGGCGCCCCTACCCTGGGGTTTTTAATTTTTAGTTTTAATTAATGTAGAATTCTGCATATTAGCGATGTTCTCATATATACTATTTCTGAGGGTTGTATGTATTTCATGGATAATAAAAACTCAATTTAGTAAATAATAGTGGTATAGATAGCCTCATCCTTCCTCTCTAGGGTATAGCAACACCCAGTTTTGCTACTAATGTTGCTTTTGGGAGTGTTTTGAGTGATTTTTCGGTCTTCAGGTTTTTTTGTTTTGTTTTGTTTTTGAGTATAACTTTGTGAGAGCTTCCTTTAAACAGAAATAATTGGGGTTCTTCTGTATCCCACACATTCATTAAAAGAGGTTTTCACTGCTTTCATGTCTACCAGTTGTGAAATGAGGTTCCTGTTTGGTTGCATTGTTTCTAGCATTTGTTAGTTGTGCGAGAGTCAGGGAGGGAGGGAGGATTCGTGTATAGTTAAAATTTTTACCAATTTTGTTTTATGTAGATACAATGGTTTAAAATATAGTACTGTATTTATGTTTATTAAAATGTCGATTCTGTCCCTATTTTTCTTGTAAAATTTTCTAAATTACTCTGCACTGTAATTAATTATAGGTTTTTAGTAGTCTTATGTCTTAGTTCTTGCTTTAATCTGGCTTTACAGTTTTCTTTCCATAATAGAAACCTTTGAGTTTTGTAAGCTTTTTTATCATTTGTCACTTAGTCATATATTATAATAGAATTGATACATAACTGGGCAAAAATATATAATTTTCCTTACTTGTAAATGTTCTATTTCTTTTTGTTTTGTTTTGTTTTGTTTTAAAGATTTTATTTATTTATTTGACAGAGAGAGATCACAAGTAGGCAGAGAGGTAGGCAGAGAGAGAGGAGGAAGCAGGCTCCCTGCTGAGCAGAGAGCCCGATGTGGGACTCCATCCCAGGACCCCGAGATCATGACCTGAGCCGAAGGCAGCGGCTTAACCCACTGAGCCACCCAGGCGCCCCAAATGTTCTATTTCTTGACTCTTATTTTGTGTTCTACTGCTTGGTAACTACTTGGATTATGTGACTTCGTTTTGCTTTTGATTCTTTTAATGATTTACGTTGGTACTTGTTCACTTGTAAAATCTGTGCTCTTCTTTGACACTTAAAAAAATCTCATGCCATTTGTTTTGTTTTTTAAATATAGGAAGAAAAAGCATATCGGCAGAGGTCTGCTTTTCTCACTTGCCTGTCTTTGCTCCACTCTGATACCGCCCTTCTGCCAGAGGTGATACCACCCTTCTGGTTTTAATGCTACCTTCAGAGAGAGGTTGATTTAAAGTAATGTGGATAAGTATAAAATGTTCTAACTGGGGCGCTTGGATGGCACTGTTGGTTGAGTGTCCAGTCCTCGGTTTCAGCTCAGGTTATGAGATGGAGCCTGTGTTGAGCTTTGCGCTCAGTGGGAACCTGCCTGACCTTTTCTCTCCCTCTCTGTGCACCTCCTACCGCTTTGCTTCTGTGCTCTCTCTCTTTCTCAAGTAAACACATTTTTTAAAATGTGCTAATAATGCAGTTACGGGTTTACAGATACGCAAAGTAAGATTTTTTAATAGTGGTAGTTTTTAGAAAAGAGAAATTAATTAGTTCAATTATAAGAATGTTTTCAGGAAAAGCTGTATGTTTCAGTGGAGGCTGACAGCACCATTTTAATGAAAAGACATTTTTAAGTTCGTAGTCCTTTATTGGAAACCGTGGGGGCCATCAGTATTTTAGAATTCAGAATTTTTTTTATTTTTAGAAAGCTAATAAGATGATTTTACCTTATATTACGTAATGGCCCTGCAGAGTCAGGGGCAGTACTTCGTAGTCAAATACATTATATATTTCGGCAGCCAAAGCTATGACTGTTCTTACTTTAGTGGGTACACTATAAATAGTTTCATGTCAGTTCAGGTCAGATATTGTGCCAATTAAGTTCAGATCAAGTTTTTCTTCTAGATGAATTATGGAATACTGGTGGTTTTCAGAAGTTTTTGGATTTGGGAATTGTGGCTAAGGGATTACGGACCAGTATTTTCTTTCTTAGCTCTAATGCTTGGTTAATTGTGTTACCTTTTGAAAATGAAACCTGCTTTCCTTTTTTTTTTTCCTACAGGATATGAGATTAAATCTGTTTTCTACGGGCCAGTTAATAGAAATTAGGACACCTCTTGACAAAGCTTGATCCCTTAGGCGGCTGTCACGGTCACGTGGCACTTCTCCACTTCCCTGTCTTTATGTTAAGAATCTCCTGGTTCCTTTCCCCGTTCTCCTTTCAGAGGTGCTTTGTGGTAATAAATAGTAAGGAAAAAGGATTGAAAATGTGCTGTACTTCACGTAAAAGATATCCTAGCTCATGTAATAAGGTTTCAGAAGGAGCAGCAAGCTTTCTCTGAACTGACCTTAACTCCTATCCGCTAATATGGTAGCTTTAAAAATAAATCTAGAAGAAATCCATACTTATTCTAAAACAAAAATCCGGGGTTACAAAAGTATAAGTAAAAAGTACAAGCTTTCTCCCATCCTCTGGCATTCCTCACACAGCCAGTTTTTGACCACTGTTTTATAGCTTTTCTAGGGGTTTGGATCCTTTTTGGTTTGTTTGTTTTATTTTGTTTTTGTTCAGACATTCCAGAGGACAGTTTGGGAAATTCCGATTAGGCATTATAACCCCGCTTGGACTGAGTTTGTGTTCATTATGTGTTAAACTATGGAGATGGCCCTTTCTGTTCTAGCTGGCATGTATAAATTTTATTTCTAGAGCTGTTTGTTCAGGGTGCCTGTGTGGTCAGTTGGTTAAGCATTTGCCTTCAGCTCCGGTCATGATCTCAGGGTCCTGGGATCGAGCCCCACCTCAGGCTCCCTGCTCAGCGGGTAGTCTGCTTGCCCTTCTTCCTCTTCCCCTCCATCTGCTTGTGATCTTTTTCTCAAATAAATAAAGAAATAAAATCTTAAAAAAAAAAAATAGAGCTGTCTGTTCAAACTACATCATTATGAAATGTTAATTAAACACGTTTTATTATTAATTGTTCCGAATTGAGAGTATCCGAGTATGACTTATATGTAGAAGTAGAAATAATGACTTACTGATTTACTTAGCAAAAAAATGATTTTTTTTAAGTCAAAAATCATACGTAATGTTTGACAGTGCACAGTTAATTTTAAGGAGCACTTTTAAGTGGGGTGTGAGCTCTTTTGCCAAGTCAGTGGTTCTCAAGGTAAGCATATGGGCAGTGCGATGCAGATGTGGTCCCACTGATTAGTCCAAAGAATACTACTCAAATTGTTTATTAATGTATTAAGCACATTTTGGGTTTTTGTTGTTTTGTTAGAGAGAGAGTGTGTGTGTATGTGTGTGTGCTGCAGAGGGAGAGGGGGAAAACGAATCTTTTTTTTTTTTTTTTAAAGATTTTATTTATTTGACAAACAGAGATGACAGGTGGGCAGAGAGGCAGGCAGAGAGAGAGGAGGAAGCAGACTCCCTGCCAAGCAGAGAGCCGGATGCGGGGCTGGATCCCAGGACCCTGGGATCATGACCTGAGCTGAAATCAGAGGCTTTAACCCACTGAGCCATCCAGGTGCCCCACGGAGAAAGAATCTTAAGCAGACTCCATGCTGGGCCTCAGTCTCACAACCCAGAGATCATGACCTGAGCCACAATCAAGAGTCAGATGCTCACTGACTGAGCCATGCAGGCACCCCAAATTGCTTATGTTTTTAAAGCCAGGATAAATATAAAAGCATAATGCCTCTTAACATGAATGTCCTCCTGGGGAAAGTGTAAATTTGTGTTTTATATGGAATCCAGATTTTTTTTTTAAAGATCTCATTGTAATCTCTACACCCACCATGTGGCCCAAACTCACAACCCCAAGATCAAGAGTCACAAGGTCCACCAACCAAGCAGCCAGGCACGCTGGTATCCAGATTTTTTATTCTTTTTTTTTTTTTTTTTAAGATTTTATTTGTTTATTTGACAGAGAGAAATCACAAGTACACTGAGAGGCAGGCAGACAGAGAGAGAAGGAAGCAGGCTCCCTGCTGAGCAGAGAGCCCGATGCGGAACTCGATCCCAGGACCCTGAGATCATGACCTGAGCCGAAGGCAGTGGCTTAACCCACTGAGCCACCCAGGTGCCCCAGATTTTTTATTCTTTAGTTCAACTAATGTTGATGTACTACTAATACTATGTGAAGAACTGCCTTAGTAGAGAGAGAATGTTGGGGATATTTCCAGGGGACTGTCCAGAGATGGCTAGAAAAAAAAGCTGAGAACCACTTTTCTAAGTCATAATGAGGCTGTCAGATGTACCTTTTTAAATAAGGGTGTATCTGATAAGTATTGGCCGAAATGTATTCAGCCAAAGGACGTGCAGTCTCAAATTGCTTGGTACTGATTCCTAACTAGAACTTCCCCCACTGTACCCCATCTCATTCCTGCCTCCCACACACACATAGGGGCTGGGTTTTTCCAGTCCTTGTACCTGGCACCATATATGTGGAACAGAGGAAATAAGTAGTCGTGAGTGTTCCGGGTGGCCTGTTTGCCCGCTTAGAGCTTTCAGATTTCTTGTTTTTGCAGAGTGTGTATATCCTGTTTCTCTTGTTGTTTTTTAAAGACTTTATTTATTCATTTGAGAGAGAGAGAGCACAAGCAAAGGGAGAGGGAGAAGCAGACTCCCTGCTGAGCTGGGAGCCCAGTGACAACATGGCGCTCTAACCCAGGACCTAAATATCATGACCTGAGCTGAGGGCAGATGCTTAACCATCTGAGCCATCCAGGCGCCCCTGTTTGCTGTTGTTGTTAAGTGAAGGTCAGGGACACTGTCTTTGTCGTCTCCTCCTGCAACCTTGTTAGGATTCAGTGTGCTACATTGAACAGGAGCTTCTCTGACGTTGCTGGAAATTGTGTGAGCTAGACATTTCCAAGGACTTTATGGCAAAGCTTTGGCTGGTGGAATGTTAAGAATCTAGGGCCTCTTTCCTTTTAGTGGTATTTTGGAGGTACTGGAAACACACACAAGGCTTTGACATTACAAAGTTAATGAAGTTAAAAATGCTGGTTGATGAAAGGAAACTTGACTATAAAATGTAGTAGAAATAAAATTACTATTAAGTGAGACCAACATATAATAATAAACAAAGGTTTGCTGTAAAGTCAGACAAAAGTAATCCCAAGTACTAAAAAGCCAATTAGCAAGTTGAAGAATAAAAAATATCAAATTTTAAAATAGACCTGATTATTTTAGGCAGTTAGGTATAACTTAGAGGAGTAACATAAATTCTCCTATGGTAGGAAATGGTAAATAATTCAAGCTAATAATTTAAGAGTAAATAAAGGATTTAAATATGGAGAAACTTTATCCTTAGAGTATTTGAAACCAGTATATTTGAAGATGATGAAATATTTGTTATTGTGAATTTCAAAAAAGATGTTAATGCATTAAAATATGCTTTGTAGATAATGCAGGTTCTACATTTTAAGTGTATCATTAAGCTATTCAGATTTTCTATTTTGTCTTATATTAATTTTGATAATTTATATCTTTCAAGGAATTTTCCTATTTTATCATAGTTGTATATTGCCATAAAGCTGTCTATAACATTTTTTTTTAAGATTTATTTATTTATTTATTTGACAGACAGATATCACAAGTAGGCAGAGAGGCAGGCAGAGAGAGAGGAGGAAGCAGGTTCCCTGCTGAGCAGAGAGCCCGATGTGGGGCTCCATCCCAGGACCCTGAGATCATGACCTGAGCTAAAGGCAGAGGCTTTAACCCACTGAGCCACCCAGGTGCCCCTGTCTATAACATTTTTAAATTGTATTAATGCCCATAGGATTTGGAGTGGAATGTCCTTTCCTTCGTTTCTGATATTGATAGTTTATATTTTCTTTCTCTTCATTCTTTAGCTATAAGTTTATCAGTTTTATTGATCTTCTCAAAGAGCCAGCTTTGAGTTTCATAGATTTTCCCTTTTGTCTCGCTGTTTGTTTTCTGTTGTTGATTTTCAGTCTAATCTTTATTGTTTCGTATTATTTGCTTTGGATTTTATTGGTTCTTCTTTTTCTAGCTTCTCAGAGATGGAAACTTAGGTCTTTGATTGCCAACCTTTCTTGTTTCCTTTTTTTAAAGATTTTATTTATTGAGAGAGTGAAGGGGAGCGCTAGAGAGAGAGCACGAGCTGGGAAAGGGGCAGAGCGAAAGGGAGACGCAGACTTCCTGCCAGACCTGGGGCTGGATTCCAGGACCCTGGGACTGAGGGCAGCTGCTAACCGACTGAGCCACCCAGGTGCCCCCATCCTTTAATTTTTAACCTATGTATGCCTTTTTTTTTTTTCCTTTTAAGTACCCACCATGGAGTCCAATGCAGGCCTTGAGCTCATGACTCATGATTCTGAGATCGAGAGTCAGACACTTAACTAACTGAGCCACCCAGTTGCCCCTGTCTTTTTTTCTTAAGTGAGTTTCTTTTAGATAGCAGATAGGTCATATGTTATTGTTTTAATCCCGTCTTACCATCTTTGCTTCTTATTTGAAGTATTTAGACCATTTACATTTATTTGTAATATGGTTGGGTTTAAGTCTGCCATTTTGCTATTTGTTTTCTTTTTTTTTTTTTTAAGATTTTATTTATTTATTTGACAGAGAGAGAGATCACAAATAGGCAGAGAGACAGACAGAGAGAGAGATGAGGAGAAGCAGGCTCCCTGCTGAGCAGAGAGCCCCATGCGGGAATCGATCCCAGGCCCCTGGGATCATGACCTGAGCCGAAGGTAGAGGCAGAGAGAGAGGAAGGGAAGCAGGCTCCCTGCTTAGCAGAGAGCCCGATGCGGGACTTGTTCCCAGGACTAAGGGTTTTTTTTATTTATTTATCAGAGAGAGGGGGGGGGAGAGCAAGCACAGACAGGCAGAATGGTAGGCAGAGGCAGAGGGAGAAGCAGGCTCCCCGCTGAGCAAGGAGCCCGATGTGGGACTCGATCCCAGGACGCTGGGATCATGACCTGAGCTGAAGGCAGCCGCTCAACCAACTGAGCCACCCAGGGGTCCCTTGTTTTTGCTTTTAATGAAAAAAAGTTTTTTCTGTTTCCCCACATACTTGCCACCTGCTATTTGTTTTCTATTTAGCCCATCTCTTTTTGTTTATTCTTTCTTTTGTTCCTAGCTTATTTTTTATTACTTTTTTATTATTCTGTTTCTTCTCCTGGTCTATTAGCTATTTTAAATCTTTGCTT